>NC_135811.1:102289271-102434271 GCF_964213995.1 Mustelus asterias
AATGTTATCTTACGACAGGTCAGAGACACTTTCCCGAGGCTTACACTAAGTGGAGGGAGTTAGCATCTAAGCTTACTGCACCTGGTTTGGGAAAATGAGTGATGGGAGCATCCTTGTTTATAGGTAGGTTTGGCATGAGACAAGAACCTTTGTTGGCAGTGCAACATTACTGTCCTATGGCTCTGTGTTTTCTGTCCTGGGTCCCTCTATTGGCCTCCCAGTGTTCTGTCTTGTTTCCAAAGGGGAGAAAGGGAAGCAGCAGGGCACTGGGGAGAATCGTGAGCAGCACGGTGGCACAATGGCTAGTACTGCTGCCTCACAGCGCCAGAGACCCGGGTTCAATTCCGGCCTCAGGTTCCTGCCTGTGTGGAGTTTGCATCTTCTCCCCGTGTCTGCGTGGGTTGCCTCCCACAGTCCAAAGATGTGCGGGTTAGGTTGATTGGCCATGCTAAGTTGCCCTTTTGTACCGGGGGATTAGCAGGGTGAATATGTGTGGTTACGGGGATGGGGCTTGGGTGGGATTGTTGTCACGCAGACTCAATGGGCAGAATGGCACTGTAGGGATTCTACGGATTCTATGATTTGATGAGGGAGGGAGGACTCCAATTGGTAGGGCAATTGGGAAGGAGCCTGAAACATTTTTCGCTCTAAGCTGGGAGGGATATGGTTGGGTAGGAATTTGTAATGTACCACGCATTGTCACTGCTAAAAAAAGGAGAGAAAATTGTGATATATGTACTTATATGTATGTTGGGGTCTTGGGGTGTGTACTGCCCCTTTAAGAATACATCAAGTGACCCCTGGGAGATTAGCTCCTCCCAGTGTGGAACCCGGTTAAGCAGTCTAGGATTTGACTCTGGACAGAGCACACCTGTAATAAAGAGTTCCCAATGTTTCAGTTAAGAGGCCTTCTTCATGGTTCATCTTGCACAACCCTTAACTGAGGGCATACATAACAAAAGTTGTTTGGTGGATACTTAGCAAGACCTTTGTGTCCTCGTGCATCAGTCGCTGAAAGTAAGCGCGCAGGTACAGCAGGCAGTAAAGAAGGCCAGTGGTATGTTGGCCTTCTTAGCGAGAGGATTTGAGTATAGGGATAGGGATGTATTACTGCAATTGTATAGGTGAGGCCACACCTGGAATATTGTGTGCAGTTTTGGTGTTCTTATCTGAGGAAGAATGTCCTTGCTATAGAGCCAAGGTTTACCAGGCTGATTCCTGGGATGGCAGCTCTGTCATATGAGGATAGACTAAGTCAGTTAGGATTGTATTCATTGGAGTTTAGCAGCGTGAGAGGGAATCTCATAGAAACTTATAAAATTCTAACAGGGCGAGACAGGGTAGATTCAGAAAGAATGTTTCCGATGGTGGGGGAGTCCAGAACTAGGGATCATAGTTTGAGGATAAGGAGTAAAGCATTTAGAACTGAGGTGAGGAGAAATTTCTTCACCCAACGAGTGGTGAATGTGTGGAATTCACCACCACAGAGAGTAGTTGAGGCCCAAACGTTGTGTGATTTCAAGAAGAAATTAGATAGTGTTCCAGGGGATCAAGGGATATGGGGTTCAAGATATTGATTTAGATGATCAGCAATGATCAAAATGAATGGTGGAGCGGGCTCGAAGGGTCATTTTTCCTAGCTGCACATTCCGGTATGGAATTTTTGAAAAAAGTCTCTTTTGGTGTTGATGTCTAATGGTTTTATTTCAAGCCCGCTGCTGAGTCGGTGTGTAAGCATGATTAGCTTGAATGTAGTCAACCCAGGATCAGCTGCATTTTAGATGCAGCTATTCGCCATGCAAAGGGACTGCTGTTGATTTCAGGCACAGTACATTGGCACTGGAGCCTTTACCAATACGGGGAGGTGGCGCACCTCTGGCCCAGACTGCATGCCCACTCCACGTGGCGTGTTGGATGCTGAAGTGACTGCTTTCCACCTGCAAAACTTGGTGTGCGTCAATGAGATTGTGAGGCTGTGAATTTGGAAAGAGACACACGGACATTCGTCAAACACGCCTCTCTAGCGAGCGATGCAAATGATGCACTCTGAAATCAGAAAGCATGAACTCATTAACAACAGCTCCTTCCTGTGCTCTGGCAGCAAGACATTCAGCTGCTGTTTGATGTAAGCAATCATTTCCCAGCCTGGTAATAATCATTTTCAGTTCCATGGTTATTTTATTTAGTTTTATAAATTTCAGGAAACTTGATCATATCAACAAAACGAAGGAGATTGTCATCGATTTCAGGAAGCGTAAAGGAGAACATGCCCCTGTCTACATTAACAGGATGAAGTAGGAAGGGTCAGGACTTTCAAGTTTTTAGGTGTCCAGATCACCAACAACCTGTCCTGGTCCCCCCATGCCGACACTATAGTTAAGAAAGCCCCACCAACGCCTCTACTTTCTCAGAAGACTAAGGAAATTTGGCATGTCAACTATGACTCTCACCAACTTTTACAGATGCACCATAGAAAGCATTCTTTCTGGTTGTATCACAGCTTGGTATGGCTCCTGCTCTGCCCGAGACTGCAAGAAATCTCAAAAGGTCATGAATGTAGCCCAATCCATCACGCAAACCAGCCTCCCGTCCATTGACTCTGTCTACACTTCCTGCTGCCTCGAAAAAGCAGCCAGCATAATTAAAAACCTCACACACCCCGGACATGCTCTCTTCCACCTTCTTCCGTTGGGAAAAAGAGACAAAAACCTGAGGTCACGTACCAACCGACTCAAGAGTAGCTTCTTCCCTGCTGCCATCAGACTTTGAATGGACCTACCTTACATTAAGTTGATCTTTCTCTACACCCTAGCTATGACTGTAACACTACATTCTGCACTCTCTCCTTTCCTTCTCTATGAACGGTATGTTTTGTCTGTATAGCGCGCAAGAAACAATACTTTTCACTCTATGTTAATAAATGTGACAATAATAAATTAAATCAAATTAAAATCATCCAGGTTGGTGGCGGCAAAGTTTCTTTGCAATGAGAGGACAGATATGTGAATGTCCAGCTATAGACCAAGACATTACTGAAGCTGAAAGGGTTCTCAGTGGAGACCAGGTGTATTAGTGATTATCCCGTGTCAAAATTTGAAGTTTTAAGGATTGAAAGTGTTTGGGAATCGTCGGTATCCACAGCAGGAAAGAAGGAGCTACAAGAAATTCATTCATCAGCATTAAAGATGTATGAACAGCAGAGGTCAACAACATCACAGATTCAGAAGGTCAGAAAGCAAACAGACCGGACCATTGGTTGAGAGTTTGAAAAAAGCTGGAGAGAGGGAGGGAGGGAGAGGTTGGGCTGGATCTGAGAGGAGGATAAACCTGTCAGCTGGCACAGTGGTTAACACTGCTGCCTTACAGCACCAGGGACCCAGGTTCGATTCCTGGCTTGGGTCACTGTCTGTGTGGAGTCTGCACATTCTCCCCGTGTCAGCGTGGGTTTCCTCCGGGTGCTCCGGTTTCCTCCCACAGTCCGAAAGACGTGCTGGTTAGATGGATAGGCCATGCTAAATTCTCCCTCAGTGTACCCGAACAGGCGCCGGACTGTGGTGACTAGGGGATTTTCACAGTAACTTCATTGCAGTGTTAATGTAAGCCTACTTGTGACACTAATAAATAAACTTAAACTTAAATTTGTTCGCTGCTCAAGAAGAAGAGTGAAAAATGTTGGGTGGAACTTTCCCAAGAATGGTGAAATCTCAGGATGTGGCTGAATACTGAGATGTTTCTCCCCCAGAAACACAGGCAGGTTTTCTCTCCAGATCTTCTGACACTTCATTAAAAAAATCAGGGAGGGCGTGTTTTGCACTGTCATTCTTGAGGGACAGGATCTGAGGTTTGCCGACTTCACAGAGATCAGGGCACCAGTTTTAAAGGGAACCCTGATCTCAATGTTAAGAGACAGCCCCCCTCCCCCCTCAAGGGCCATCGGGACACTCCCCCCTCCCCCACCCCCAACTCCATTGTCATCGGCAATCTCATTCCCCCAACCCCTACCTATTCACTGCTGTCAGTAATCTCCCGCCTCATCGGCCCGCCCCATGGCCCTGATCCCTTCCCCTGGCAATGCCAATCTGGCTGTGGCTCGAAGGTTGGCACTGCCAGGTTGGCACTGTCAGGGTGCCTGATGGCAATGCCAGGGCGCTGCCCTGCATGTCCCTGACCACCCAAGAGCTTCGCATTCCTGGTGTTGTCATCTTGACTGCTGGAAAGCAGTAAAGATTCCCGGAAACCTGATGTCACCAGCAAGGGGGGGGGGGGAGGGGGGGAAGGGGAGGGGGGGGGGAGGGGGGGGACCATCTGACGTCCCCAGAAGGAATGGCGTTATGCCATTTAGGCATATTCTAATTTAATTAAATTGATAGTAATCAAGTTCACACCCTCACTGGGCATGCAATAGGGAAGGCAGTGGTGTAGTGGTATTGTGCTGGACCAGTAATCTAGCGACCAGAATAATGTTCTGGGGACCTGGGTTCAAATCCCACCACGGCAGATGGTTAAATCTGAATATGAGGAAAAAAAATCTGGAATTAAAAATCTACTGATGACCATGAAACCATTGCTGTAAAGAAAACCCATCTGGTCCACTAATGTCCTTTAGGGAAGGAAATCTGTTGCCCTTACCTGGTCTGGCCTCCATGTGGCTCCAGACCCACAGCAATGTGCTTGACTCTTGAATGCCTGCAGTGATGGGCAATAAACACTGGCCCAGCCAGCAACACCCACCTCCCATGAATGAGTTTTTAAAAAAATGATTATGTCGCCAGGGTGGGCAGGGTGAGGGGACAGGGAAGCTCTCACTCTGAGATCTCCCAAGCACAAATCCTGTTATGGCCCTCGGGAATCGGAGCAGACCATGGGAAGGCCCGTTGACCTCGGGTGGGACTTTACGGTTTTGGGACGAGCGAGGCCCATGAAATCCCTCCCTGAAATTCCCTCTGAAATGGCCTAGCGCTCAGTTCAAGGGCTATTAGGGATGGGCATAAATGCTGGCCGAGCGATGCTCACATCCCATGAGCTAATAAGAAAACCACAAAGAACCAATACTTAGTTGAGATATTGAAAGACTTCTGGTCATGGGAATATAATAAGAAGTCTAACAACACCAGGTTAAAGTCCAACAGGTTTATTTGGTGGCAAATGCCACTAGCTTTCAGAGCGTACTGCTCCTTCGTCAGGTGGAGTGGGAGATGTGCTCACAAACAGGGCATACGGAGACACAAACTCAATAATGATTGGAATGCTAATCAAGCTAATCAATGCTAATACAGGTAATCAAGTCTTAAAGGTACAGACAATGTGAGTGGAGAGAGCATTAAGCACAGGTTAAAGAGATGTGCATTGTCTCCAGACAGGACAGCTAGTGAGATTTTGCAAGTCCAGGCAAGTCGTGGGGGTTATAGATAGTGTGACATGAACCCAAGATCCCGGTTGAGGCCGTCCTCATGTGTGCGGAACTTGGCTATTAGTTTCTGCTCAGCGACCCTGTGGTGTCGTGTGTCGTGAAGGCCGCCTTGGAGAACGCTTACCTGAAGATCAGAGGCTGAATGCCCGTGACCGCTGAAATGCTCCCCAACAGGAAGAGAACAGTCTTGCCTGGTGATTGTCGAGCGGTGTTCATTCATCCATTGTCGTAGCGTCTGCATGGTTTCCCCAATGTACCATGCCTCCGGACATCATTTCCTGCAGCGTATCAGGTAGACAACGTTGGCCGAGTTGCAAGTGTATGTACCGTGTACCTGGTGGATGGTGTTCTCACGTGAGATGATGGCATCCGTGTCGATGATCCGGCACATCTTGCAGTGGACACTCATGCTACTGTGGACACTCACATGAGAACACCATCCACCAGGTACACTTGATTAGCTGTATTAGCATTGATTAGCTTGATTAGCATTCCAATCATTATTCTGTAAATTGAGTTTGTGTCTCCGTATGCCCTGTTTGTGAGCACATCTCCCACTCCACTTGACAAAGGAGCAGCGCTCCGAAAGCTAGTGGCATTTGCTACCAAATAAACCTGTTGGACTTCAACCTGGTGTTGTTAAACTTCTTACTGTGCTTACCCCAGTCCAACGCCAACATCGCCACATCATGGGAATATAAGGCAGCAAAGGATCATTCAGGAACAAAGAAGTCAAAAGCAACTAAGAAATCCATAGCGAGTGGCTGAGGTGAATATTATGGTGTATTTAAGGGAAAGGAAAATATAGGCATATGAAAGAGAAGGGAATAGAGGGCTTTCAATGATAGATTCAGATTGAGAAAGATAGGAGGAGGCTAGCGTGGAACATGCCTGTCAGTATGGACTGGTTGGGTTCGATATACCCTTTGTAATATCTCGATCCAATTGCCAGTACTTCCACATTCTCCTCAGTTAAATACTTCAATCATACATAAATCCACAGAGTACAGAACAGATTAGGTCATGGAAAAATTGCCAGCCGTCTGGGCAGCCTAGAGTACAGTCAGTCCCCTGGGATGTCTCCATTTGCCTTGTAGAACATTTTAGATTACACATCTGCACTGCTATTTTCCCTGGTCGCACAAGAGATTTAATTTTTTTTGTGTAATTAGCAAGCTGCGCTCTCAGTACTTTACCTAAAGTCAGTTTTCTTTAATCACATCAGTTTTGGGATGCACCACAGGAACAGATCTACATTCACGGATCTCATAGAGTGCAAAACGTTCATTGGTCCCATATGGTTTCTCTAATCCTTCCACTTGATATTCAGCGGCTCTGCTACATGGAAAATCATCTCTGCAGATGCTGCTGGGTGTGGGAAAGGCGAGCAGTTCTCAAAGGTGCAGCAGCGCTGAAAACGGGTTAAAGGGCAAGGCTAAAAGTTCATAAGACCAAACTATAAAGCATCGACAACTGGCAAAAGACCCAGAGGGAGATTAGGTTCTTGTTTTGATGCAGTGTGCTGCCTGGAAGTGGAGTAGAAGCAGATTCTGTAGCCGCTTTCAAGATCGAACTGGATATATACTTCAAAAGGGACCATTTACAGGGCTATGGATAAATAGGAGGGCTTAGTTGGATAGCTCATTCAAAGAATTGGCATAGGCAACATGGGTCTAATGATCTCTTTCACTGCTATAAGATTCTGAGACTCACTGGCTGGCGCAGTGGGGATTGATATAGCCCCTCTCTGGGATCTTGGTTCCAAACCAACACAGGCATTTAGGAAGATAGGAAATGGGAGCACAAGGCCATTCAGCCCTTCAAGCCTGCCCGGCCATTCAACTAGAGTTAGCCAATCCTCTGCCTCATCACCATTTTCCTTCACCATTCCCTTTTCTCCAGATACCTTTAATATCTGGAACTCTGTTGGTGTCTCTCTTGAATGTACTGAGTGACTGGGGATCGAGAATTCCAAAGATTCACACCCTCTGAGTGAAGAAGTTGGAGTTAAAAATCTCTTTATTGATCGTGGTAATAATCGAAGAAGCTTTGCATTTTAAAGCAATACTACATTAGTGTGTTCTGGTCTCAACCTCATGGCATAAAATTGACTGTAATTTGGCACAAATTGACAATTTCACTCAGGCAGATTATAAAAGGAATTGAAAGTAAGTCTACGCAATCACAAAAAACCTTGAAGAGAAACCAAACAGAGACTATGACAAATCTATTGGTCGGGCCGAGTTTTGAGCTATTTCTATGAGCAATGTGATCTGTTCTGATACTGAGCTGTGTGCTGATTGATAAAGACAGAAAGATTTGGCAGGGATTGTTTAAGGGATATGTTTCTACTTTAAACTGGGGAGAATGGTGGCACTGGGGGAGTTCTTGTGGGCTTATGGAGTGTGCACTTATTTCATTAACTGTTGAATGATGTATCTAAATGACCGTCAGTAAAACGAAGGAGGTAGTCATCTACTTCAGAAAGCATAGTAGATGACATGTCTCTGTCGGCATCAACGTTGCTGAAACGGAAATGGTCGAGAGCTTCAAGTTTCTAGATGTCCAGATCACCAACTACCTGTCCTGGTCCCTCCATGCTGATGCTATAGTTAAGAAAGTCCACCAATGCATCTAATTTCTCAGGAGGCTAAGGAAATTTGGCATGTCCGCTATGATCCTCACCAATCTTTACAGATGCACCATAGAAAGCATCCTTTCTGGATATATTGCAGCTTGGTATGGCTCCTGCTCTGACCAAGACCGCAAGAAACTACAAAGGGTCGTGAATGTAGCCCAGTCCATCATGCAAACCAGCCTCCCATCCACTAACTCCATCTACACTCCCTGCTACCTTGAAAAGGCAACCAGCATAATTAAGGACCCCGACGCACCTCGGACATTCTCTCTTCCACCTTCTTCTATTGGGAAAAAGATACAAAAGTCTGAGATCACATAACAACTGACTCAAGAAAAACTTCTTCCCTGCTGCCATCAGACTTTTGAATGGACCTACCTTATATTGCGTTGATCTTTCTCTACTCCCTAGCTATGACTGTAATATTATATTCTGCACTCTGTCCTTTCCTTCTTCCCCATGTGCTCTATGAACGGTATGCTTTGTCTGTTTGGCGCTTAAGAAACAATACTTTTCATTGTATCCCAATGCAGAGATAACTGGACAGATAGAAGAATTTTGAGCTATTTCTTCACGCAATGTGATCTGTTCTGATACTGAGCTGTGTGCTGATTGATAAAGAATAAAAGATTTGGCAGGGATTGTTTAATGGATATGTTTCCACTTGGGGAGAATGGTGGCACTGGGGGAGTTCTTGTGGACCGTTCACAGGAGTTATGGAGTGTGCACTTGTTTCATTAATTGTTGAATGACAAGAAACTACAAAGAGTTGTGAACGAAGCCCAGTCCATCACTCAAACCAACCTCCCACCCATTGACTCCATCTACACTTCCCCCTGCCTCAGAAAAGCAGCCAGCATAATCAAGGACCCCACGCACCCCAGACATTCTCTCTTCCACCTTCTTCCGTCAGGAAAAAAATACAAAAGTCAGGTCACGTACCAACCGACTCAAGAACAGCTTCTTCCCTGCTGCCACCAGTCTTACCTCACATTAAGTTGATCTTCTCTACACCCTAGCTATGACTGTAACACTACATTCTGCACTCTCTCCTTTCCTTCTCTATGAACGGTATGTTTTGTCTGTATAGCGCGCAAGAAACAATACTTTCCACTGTATACTAATATTTGTGACAATAATAAATCAAATCAAATTGTGTCTATTACATAGAGTTACAGCACATAAACAGGGCACAGAGCCCAGTTGGTTCGTGCTGGGGTCACTAATACAGCCCCAGGGCAGAGCTGCTGGAGATTGCTGGATATCAGACACTAAGGAGCCCTATGCACAAATGCGACGAACCCACCCGATGACCCAAGCTAAGCACATAGAATGCCTACAGTGCAGAAAGAGGCCATCAAGCCCGCACCAACAACAATTCTACCCAGGCCCTACCCCTGTAACCCCACATATCTGTCCTTCTAATTTCCCTGACGCTAAGGGGCAATTGTGCCACTGTGCCGCCCTTTCCCTTGATAAAACAGTTCATGATGCATTGGAAATGTTAGGGAGAGCAAGACAATAGAGTCTGTAGCCAATAAAGGCTGTTCTGATTTTAATCACTCCACCATTAGCAATCATGCTTTCAGTTGCTAAGGTTCTAATCTCGACAATGCTCTCCCTCAATCTTTCCATCTTGTTACGTCTCTCCGCTTCCTTTAAGATACTCCAAAACTCTACCTCTCTGACCTGACTGCTTTTGTGTCTTAGGCTAGAATTCTCCGATCTCATTCGCCCCACAACCACTGCAGGTGAGAGTGGTGAATTTGGCACTCAGCCAAATTTCCATTCATTGCAGCGGAACCGGAGGATCCAGGCTGAGGAGAAGGTCGGAGAATCCCATCCTTAGTGTCAGGTTTTATTTTTATATAGATAGTGCTTTTATTCAGTGCCTCGGGATGTTTTACCACCTGAAAGTTGCTATATAAATGAAAGTTCTGGGGCGGGATTTTCCAGCCGCGCTCGCCCCAAGACTGGAAAATCCCACCTGAGGGCAACAGAACTTTCTTTGGTCCGTGTCCCACCCGCTACAATTCCCATGGCAGGCAGGACGGGAAAATTCTGCCCCTCATTATAACTTGTTGGCAGGAGCGGTAGAGGCGAAGGAAGGAATACTCCTTGTTCCCAACAAGTGCTAAGTTCCGAGTTTCAAGAAGAACTTAGATATAACTCTTGGTGCTAAAGGGATCAAGGGATATGGGGGGAAGGGAGGATCAGGATATTGAATTTGAAGAGCAGCCATGATTAAAATGAATGGTGGAGTAGGCTTGAAGGGCCGAATGGCCTACTACTGCTTCAATTTTCTATGTCTTTATATTTCTAGAAAGAGTTTTAACAACACCAGGTTAAATTCCAACAGGTTTATTTGGTAGCAAATGCCATTAGCTTTTGGAGCGCTGCTCCTTCGTCAGATGGAGTGGAAATCTGCTCTCGAACAGGGCACAGAGACACAAAATCAAGTTACAGAATACTGATTAGAATGTGAATCTCTACAGCCAACCAGGTCTTAAAGATACTGACAATGTGAGTGGAGGGAGCATTAAGCACAGGTTAAAGAGATGTGTATTGTCTCCAGACAGGACAGCCAGTGAGATTCTGCAAGTCCAGGGAGCAAGCTGTGGGGGTTACTGATAATGTGACATAAATCCAAGATCCCGGTTTAGGCCGTCCTCATGTGTGCGGAACTTGGCTATCAGTTTCTGCTCAGCGACTCTGCGCTGTCGTGTGTCGTGAAGGCCGCCTTGGAGAACGCTTACCCGAAGATCAGACGCTGAATGCCCGTGACCACTGAAGTGCTCCCCACAGGAAGAGAACAGTCTTGTCTGGTGATTGTCGAGCGGTGTTCATTCATCCGTTGTCGTAGCGTCTGCATGGTTTCCCCAATGTACCATGCCTCGGGACATCCTTTCCTGCAGCGTATCAGGTAGACAACGTTGGCCGAGTTGCAAGAGTAGGTACCGTGTACCTGGTAGACGGTGTTCTCACGTGAGATGATGGCATCCATTGTCGATGATCCGGCACGTCTTGCAGAGGTTGCTGTGGCAGGGTTTTGTGGTGTCGTGGTCACTGTTCTCCTGAATGCTGGGTAGTTTTCTGTGAACAATTGTCTGTTTGAGGTTGTGCGGTTGTTTGAAGGCAAGAAGTGGGGGTGTGGGGATGGCCTTGGCGAGATGTTTGTCTTCATCAATGACACGTTGAAGGCTCCAGAAGAGATGCCGTAGCTTCTCCGTTCCGGGGAAGTACTGGACGACGAAGGGTACTCTGTCCACCGTGTCCCATGTTTGTCTTCTGAGGAGGTCGGTGCGATTTTTCGCTGTGGCGCGTCGGAACTGTCGATCGACGAGTCGAGCGCGATATCCTGTTCTTATGAGGGCGTCTTTCAGCGTCTTGAGGTGTCTGTTGCGATCCTCCTCATCCGAGCAGATCCTGTGTATACGGAGGGCTTGTCCGTAGGGGATGGCTTCTTTAACGTGTTTGGGGTGGAAGCTGGAGAAGTGGAGCATCGTGAGGTTATCCGTGGGCTTGCGGTACAGTGAAGTGCTGAGGTGACCATCCTTAATGGAGATGCGTGTGTTCAAGAATGCAACCGATTCCGGAGAGTAGTCCATGGTGAGTCTGATGGTGGGATGGAACTTGTTGATGTCATCATATAGTTGTTTCAATCACTGAAACAACTATATGATGACATCAACAAGTTCCATCCCACCATCAGGCTCACCATGGACTACTCTCCAGAATCGGCTGCATTCTTGAACACACGCATCTCCATTAAGGACGGTCACCTCAGCTCCTCACTGTACCGCAAGCCCACGGATAACCTCACGATGCTCCACTCCTTCAGCTTCCACCCTAAACATGTTAAAGAAGCCATCCCCTACGGACAAGCCCTCCGTATACACAGGATCTGCTCGGATGAGGAGGATCACAACAGACACCTTCAGACGCTGAAAGATGCCCTCATAAGAACAGGATATTGTGCTCAACTCATCGATCGACAGCTCCGACGCGCCACAGCGAAAAACCGCACCGACCTCCTCAGAAGACAAACATGGGACACGGTGGACAGAGTACCCTTCGTCGTCCAGTACTTCCCCGGAGCGGAGAAGCTCCGGCATCTCCTCCGGAGCATTCAACATGTCATTGATGAAGATGAACATCTCGCCAAGGCCATCCCCACACCCCCACTTCTTGCCTTCAAACAACCGCACAACCTCAAATAGACCATTGTCCGCAGCAAACTACCCAGCCTTCAGGAGAACAGTGACCACGACACCACACAACCCTGCCACAGCAACCTCTGCAAGATGTGCCGGATCATCGACACGGATGCCATCATCTCACGTGAGAACACCGTCTACCAGGTACACGGTACCTACTCTTGCAACTCGGCCAACGTTGTCTACCTGATACGCTGCAGGAAATGATTTCCCGAGGCATGGTACATTGGGGAAACCATGCAGACGCTACGACAACGGATGAATGAACACCGCTCGACAATCACCAGGCAAGACTGTTCTCTTCCTGTGGGGGAGCACTTCAGCAGTCACGGGCATTCAGCCTCTGATCTTCGGGTAAGCGTTCTCCAAGGCGGCCTTCACGACACGCGACAGCGCAGAGTCGCTGAGCAGAAACTGATAGCCAAGTTCTGCACACATGAGGACGGCCTAAACCGGGATCTTGGATTTATGTCACACTATCAGTAACCCCCACAGCTTGCTTCCTGGACTTTCAGAATCTCACTGGCTGTCCTGTCTGGAGACAATACACATCTCTTTAACCTGTGCTTAATGCTCCCTCCACTCACATTGTCTGTATCTTTAAGACCTGGTTGGCTGTAGAGATTCACATTCTAATCAGTATTCTGTAACTGGATTTTGTGTCTCTGTTTGCCCTGTTTGAGAGCAGATATCCACTCCATCTGACGAAGGAGCAGCGCTCCGAAAGCTAATGGCATTTGCTACCAAATAAACCTGTTGGACTTTAACTTGGTGTTGTTAAAACTCTTACTGTGTTCACCCCAGTCCAACGCCGGCATCTCCACATCATTTATATTTCTATGCAGCAGTACAGATACTCTTGATGCATTATGGCGATCTCCTTATTGAAATACTTTCAGGAGGCTGTAAGCAGTTCACTGTACAGTTTGTCTACAAACTCCCACCGTCCTGTGGATTGGCCCAGATGCATTCTGCCACTCTCAATGTTTTATGTCTGATAATTCCACATTATTGGCCCCCTGGTCTGTTTCCGTCTGGAGGTCAGGTCTTTTCCGACAGGGGATTGTGGGATAGTTTGTGTCTCATGAACCCCACCGCTAGTTTCAACATTCCCTTCCATGGGCTTCAGAGAAACCTAACCAAAAAAGGGTAAATAATTTAACGTGGCACGTTTCCCAGCCCTGCTCATTGAAGATAATGGCAAGTTCCCCTGTCGATTCGCTTGATGGTGCTGATGCTCTCACGATGAGTATGTATTTCAAGCTTCTGCTTCCTGATCTGTGCCAATTCTAGGATTGTTTGTTCCATGCTGATTCCTCCCAAGAGAGCACTGCAGTTCGACACAGAGGAGTCATTTTTTAAAGGGACAGTAGGCACAATGGGCATGAGCCTCAATGAGGGCAGTGCAGCGGAGTTTCAATACAATAAATTGCCTCAAAGACTCACCCAAACCAACCAGATCTACTGGAGAATGGGGCTGGAAATTAAAAGCTTAACTTAGTTTCCATTTTAAATTCTGCTGCTGTTTTTATATTCCCATTACACTTTCCTGGACCTACATTTATAATGGAAATTGTCACAGTGTAATTACCCTAGTAGGGGACACTGTAGTGACATCTCTGGTTGGGCACCTATAATTACAGAGTGACATGTTTACATAGACAATTTGTATTACAAATATGGGATTTGGGAACCTGTTATGTATTTAAGTGGTTGCAGATTGCTTTGAGAGCTGATCACAAAATTTGATGGTGATGTCATTGGGGTGTTGCACATGCTGCTCTTTCAGCTTCAGTTTGTACTCAGATCAGAACTTTGAGAATAAACCTGTTGTCATTAGTTTGAATCTTCATCTTTTCTTTTTATTTAAAACCTACAATCTCAAACAAAGTTGATCTTTCTCTACACCCTAGCTGTGGCTGTAACACTACATTTTGCACTTGCTCCTTTCCTTCTCCCCTATGTCCTCTATGAATGGTATGCTTTGTATGTATAGCGCGCCAGTAACAATACTTTTCACTGTGTCCAGTACATGTAACAATAATAAATCAAATCAAATCAAAAAAGTTAGAACTTTGCAAAAAGAAAATTGGCGACAAGTTGGGATTTTGTTCCATCGGGAACATTGAGAAAAAATCCCGAGTAGAAGATTGTGTGTCCTCAAACATTGAATATTAGCAGGCTGGGGAAAATCAGCAAGTGGATTAAAGATTTAAGTGGCAGTCGAGGAAGAACAAGTAAGAAAAAAACAAGGGTGGAAGCTCTCTGTGTGGCTCTAAAAGAGGGTATTTTCGTTATAAAAGAGTGCCTTTTGGAAAGAGTATCTTCTAATGACTCACCAAGCTCACAGTGTTGTGCCAGCCTTTTTGGGGTTGCCACCAACTGAGCAGTGCTTCCACCTTCCACTTGGTTCCTTCGGTGGAACCTGAACCATTCGGCGATGTTCAATGGCTTTGGCTATTAATGCTCTTCAAGGATCTTTGTCAAGTCATTGTAAGTTTTGGTTCCTGGCTTCACTGGATGAACCAAGTTCCAGAGCAAATTGAAGGTTTTACTTCCTATTGTACTGAGAAAAACTGGCACAAGCAACTCATTTGCAATTTTATTTGCTTGTACAAAGCACCGAAATCGCTCGGTATAGTTACTCCATGATTCATTTTCTTCATTGAAATGGCCCATGGATTCTATTTGACCCACCATTTTTCTTGAAGGCGCCAACGACGTGAAACTGCTCAGTATATTTTGTTTACAATCTTCCCAGTACTGCCCTTTTTACCCTGGAGACCATTGACTTGATGTTTCTTTTTGTTTCAAATGATTCCAGCCACACAGCGAAACATCCCCTCTTTTCTAATATGCCAGATCCTGTCTGGAATCTCACCCTTCTCTGATTGGAAAAAACCCCTTTGTGATCTTCGATATGAGGATATCCAAAATTGATTGCTTACTGAACATGTTTTAACTTTAAAGACAGCAGTGGAAATTGCAGTGTCGATGGAACTAGCTGCTAAAGAGGCTTCACAATTTGGTGCAAGGATGCAGATCCACAAGTTGGGAACCGCCCACAAGAAGTCAAAACAGCAACAAGCATGTCACAGGTATGACTAAATGAGGCATTCAGTGAGCGAATGCTGGAGCAAGGATACTCAATTCAAGAATTGTGCCAAAAATTGGTTGCACTGCACAAACTTGCTGGGCGAGATCAGCTTCCCCTGAAAAGAATATTCAGGAGAAGAATCTGGGTACCTTCAAGAAGAATAAGTTGCATTTTACAAAAAGATTTTACAACGTGGAAGAAAAAAAAACAATTGGGAAGAACAGAATGTCCAGAAATAGATAATGAGTTCTAACTGAACATCTTATCCATACAAGGAAAATCACATAGATTCTGGGTGATTCTGAAGTGAAGTGGACAACCTATTAGGATGGAGGT
Organism: Mustelus asterias; assembly: GCF_964213995.1. Classification (NCBI taxonomy): domain Eukaryota; kingdom Metazoa; phylum Chordata; class Chondrichthyes; order Carcharhiniformes; family Triakidae; genus Mustelus; species Mustelus asterias. The sequence continues at coordinate 102,304,970 of NC_135811.1, forward strand.
TGGTACTGGTGCTGCTGTATCTCTAATTCCTGAGACAACATACCAACAAAAGCTAAAGCATTTTCCTTTAAAACCAGCTGATGTGCTTTTAAGGGCATACACGGAAGAGATGGTACCAGTAAAAGGTTACATCATGGTGATGCGCGATTAATTCACTAGGGAGGCTGGATCGTACCCGGGAAATAAAGGCTTTTATTAGTAACAAGAATGGAGCATGCTGCTTAACAATACAATCCCAGACTAAAGGGTCACTAGGCAGTGCAGTGACCTTTATACTCCTATAGGTAGGCGGAGCCAACCGGAGTGTACCACAGAATAATACCAACAGGTGGAACACCCCAACCATAACCCCAACAGTAACAAGAGTAACATATGTACAAGTACCCATAGTGATAACCATCTATGGTTCAGTACCCATAGTGGTAACCATCTATGGTTCACCACACATGGTTAATGTTGGGTTGAGTGGACAAGTAACAGAGTTGCATCTCCACGTGATCTGTAGTAGTTTTCCAGCTCTATTTGGAAGATCATGGTTGGAGAAGATAAAGCTTAATTGGAGTGCTGTCAACAGATTGGTCAATGTCAAACAGACCTACAGCACAAAATTTGGATAAATACAAGAGTGTATTCAAAGAGACACTTGACTCAATGAAGGGAGTTTAAGTGAAACTCAAGATAAAGTCAACAAAAAAATCTCAAAACAAGAGTGGTGCCATTTGCAATTCATTGCAAGGTTGAAGAAGTATTAGTATGACTTGTCAATGGGCTACCCCCATTGTACCTGTCATGAAACCAAATAGTTCAGTTCATATTTGTGGTGATTTAAGAAAAACAAGCAGCTGTTTCCTTTAATTGAAGATTTGTTATCAGCAAGACTGATCTTTCACAAGCATATTTACAGATGAATGTAGCTGTTGAATCACAACCATTACTCATTACTCATAAACATCTTATTCATTATAAAAGATTGCCTTTTGGAATAACATCCATACCAGTCCTATCCCAAGGATTAGCGGATCAGATTTTAAGTGGTCTCTCTGGTGTACGATGTTACCTGGATGATATTCTAATCACAGGGTCCACAGAACAAGAGCATTTGAATAACTTAGAAGCATATTGGAACATCTTCAAGCACATGGTCTACATATCAAGAAAGAAAAGTGTGACTTTTTCCAGACATCAATCCAGTAGTTGGGTCATGTTAGCAAAGACCTACATAAAACATCTAAAATGATGGCTGCTATTTTAGAAGCACCACATCCGATGAATGTGGTGCATTTGAGGTCCTTTCTAGGATTAGTAAATTATTATGGCAAATTTGTTCCTAACTTTGATGGTTATTGAAGCCATTGCATAATTTACTATGTGTGAAAGAGTCATGGGACTGGACAACAGAATGTGAGAAAGCACATAAGGATGGTAAAGATGCTTTGCAGAAGTCTGAAATGTTGGTTCATCTTAATCCGAAGCTACCATTACTGTTTGCTTGCAACACTTCACCTTGTGGAGTAGGGACAGTATTACAGCTTCGGGAGAAGAACGACCAATAGATTTAGTTTTGTGTCCTCTGACGAGTGTTGAATCTAACTACGCTCAACTAGAAAAAGGAGCACTGAATATGGTTTTTGGCGTCTGAAGGTTTCATCATTATTTATATGGTCATCTTTTCACATTGTGACTCATCAACCCTTTACTATTTTTGTCTCATGTAAAGGCCCGCCTTCTTTAGCTGCTAGCCAATTGCAAAGATGGTCACTGACTTTATCTGTACACGCCTATGACATCATTGGTCAGAATGACATGCTCATGCTGATGCATTATCACGCCTACCTTTACCTATTGAGTAGATGCTACCAACTACTTTTGCTAATATTCTTTATATTTCACTGGAGGATCACTTGCCTGTGACAACTTCTCAAGTTCAGGGATATACCAGAAATGATCCTGTGCTGGGGAAGGTGATGGATATGGTATTGAAAATAACGATCGCAGGAATGGACCGTACACACCCTGATTTGAAACCATGGGCGGGATTTTACGGCCTCGCTCGTCCCGAAACCATAAAATTCTGCCCGAGGTCAACAGACCTCCCCATTGTCCGCCCCTCGCCCGCTCCGATTCCTGTGGCGGGCGGGGCGGTAAAATTCTGGCCCAGAAGTCAAGAAAGTTTGAATTGACCGCCCAAGGTAGGTGTCTATTGTGGGGAATCCTGAGTGATCATTCCTCCTGCTCTGCGTGAAAGAGTTCTTGAACAACTACATGAAGGACATACTAGTATAGTCTGGATGAAGGAATTAGCACATACGTAATTCTGGTGGCCGGGTCTGGATGCTCAGAACGAAGAAAAAGTGGGACAGTGTTAATCCTGTGCACAAATAAGAAATACACCACTGTTTTCTCCTTTATACCCTTGGGAGTGGCCTAAAATCCCATGGCAATGATTGCATGTAGATGTTGCTGGTCCGTTTGAGGGTTACAATTTCTTAGTCATAATTGATGCACACTCAAAGTGGCCAGAGGTTGTTATCATGAGATCTACTACAACTGAACAAACCATTGAAATGTTTGACAAAACGTTTGCAAGATTTGGTGAATTGGGAACAGATTGTTAGTGATAATGGTTCACAGTTTACTTCGCAAAAGTTTGAGGATTATCTCAAAGGTAATGGTATTCAGCATATAAATCTGCATCTTATCATCCATCAACCAATGGATTAGCTGGAAGATTCATCCAATTCTTGAAACATTCTTTGAAAGCTTCAAGAGAGCAAGGTTCATTATTTTATTGTGTGAATAGCTTTTTGAAATCTTATACAAACACCACTCATGCAAAGTTCACCTGCATTAATACTCTTAAAGAGAAAGTTGAGAACTACGTTTGATTTGTTATTACCTCCAGAAACATCAGAGATAGTAGGGCATCAACAACAATCTCAACTTGCTGGACAACAAGTGAGGGCAAGACAATACTCATTTCAACAAGGAGATAGAGTGTTAGCGTGTAATTATGCCAAGAGTGGGGAATAGGTACCAGTCACAGTTTTAGCAAAAACAGGTCCAATTGCTTACACCGGTTCAGACTGAAGGTGAACTAGTTTGGCAATGCCATGGTGACCAATTGTTGTCATCTCAATTCGATTTCTTACAATCATCTTCAGAAATGCCAACGTTTTTAGTCCCGAGTGTTGTGAATACTACCATGGAAGCCTCAGTTTAATGATGATTGTGTCTTGGCTACAATGCCACCTGAGAATAATGCAGAATTAGTTCCAAGAGAAAAAGTGTCTACTGAAGTTCTAAATCATACTTTTAGGTTCAAGGACAACCAATTGCCAGATCATCATCTACAACCACAGAGGAATTGAACTCCTCATGATCAACGTTTTTATTGATTGTGTATAATGACTAATGATGCATAGGACCGTGTCTAGAGTACAATTGATCCTGTGTAAAACATCATCGTAACTTATTGTCACCACCACTGAAGTAAAGGGGGGGAAGGGATGTTATATATTTAAGTGGTTGCATGATTGCTTTAAGAGCTGATCACATGATTTAATGGTGACATCGTTAGGGTGTTGTGCAGGCTGCTGCTTTAGCTTCAGTTTGTACTCTGTACAGGCCAGAACTCTGAGGATAAATCTGTTGTTATTAGTTTGATGTGCAAACCACATCTTTTCTTTTTGTTTAAAACCCACAACCCCTGACAAAGTTAGGATATGATGTGGAGATGCCGGCGTTGGACTGGGGTAAACACAGTAAGAAGTTTAACAACACCAGGTTAAAGTCCAACAGGTTTATTTGGTAGCAAAAGCCACACAAGCTTTCGGAGCTGCAAGCCCCTTCTTCAGGTGAGCACTCACCTGAAGAAGGGGCTTGCAGCTCCGAAAGCTTGTGTGGCTTTTGCTACCAAATAAACCTGTTGGACTTTAACCTGGTGTTGTTAAACTTCTTACAAAGTTAGGATATACAGAACCTATGATGGGAAAAGCTATCAAAGCATACGAGTAAGATTTTTAAGTTGTCAATTGATATGGGCAGAAAATATGATGTCAAAATGGGGGCTAAGTTATGTTTGCACAACTTGATTCTGGTATCTGTCACCCACTAAACCCCACTCAGTTATCTAATATAGTTGCATCTGGTGTCCAACCTTAATCCTGACTTCCTGTGGGCAACACCACAGACAACTGAGCATACAACATATTTCCTAAAGGTAACATGTATGTTATTCAACCATTAGGTCTCACTTTTTTATAATTAATTCACAGGACGTGGGCATCACTGGTTTGGTTAACATTTTTTGCCCATCTCCAATTGCCCTGGGGAAGCTGGTAGTGAGGTACCTGCTTGAGCTGCTCCAGTCTGAATCATAGAATCCCTGCAGCGCAGAAGGAGGCCATTTGGCCCATTGAGCCTGCACCGACTCTCTGACAGAGCATCTCACCCTATCCCCCCCAAGCCCACATATTTACCCCACTAATCCCTCTAACCTATACATCTTGGGGCACTGAGGAGCAATTTAGCATGGCCAATGCACCTAACCCGCACATCATTGGACTGTGGGAGGAAACCGGAGCACCCGGAGGAAACGCACGCAGACACGGGGAGAACGTGCAAACTCCACACAAAGAACAAAGAACAAAGAACAAAGAACAATACAGCACAGGAACAGGCCCTTCGGCCCTCCAAGCCCGCGCCGCTCCCCGGTCCAGGATTGAATCCTGAATCCAGGATCCCCACCCAATTTTCCAGCCTATCTACATACCAATATCCTATCCACCGAGCTGTCCCTCACAGCTACGATGCTTTGTTCATTACAACCTATTAACTTACCCCCACCCCCCCATTCCAGACCATGTGATCTCCAGGGAGAGGCGAAAACCCAGAGTGAAAAACCCCAGGGCCAATATGGGGAAAAAAAAATCTGGGAAATTCCTCTCCGACCCCCTGAGGCGATCGAAACGAGTCCAGGAGATCACAATGGCCCCGATCGGAAAATGCTTCCCAACCCTAGTCATTTCCACTTCCACGAACACCATATGAATCCCCTGCCCCCGAGACAGGTTCCCAACTATCCGCAGTCTCACTCTGTACTGGCACCAGCAAGATGATCGTAGAATGAAGCCTTGAAACGAGAAACCAGGAACAATTAGCCCGCGCCGCTCCCTGGTCCAAACTAGATCACTCTTTTGTATCCCTCCATTCCCACTCCGTTCATATAGCTGTCTAGATAAGTCTTAAACGTTCCCAGTGTGTCCGCCTCCACCACCTTGCCCGGCAACACATTCCAGGCCCCCACGACCCTCTGTGTGAAATATGTCCTTCTGATATCTGTGTTAAACCTCCCCCCCTTCACCTTGAACCTATGACCCCTCGTGAACGTCACCACCGACCCGGGGAAAAGCTTCCCACCGTTCACCCTATCTATGCCTTTCATAATTTTATACACCTCTATTAAGTCTCCCCTCATCCTCCGTCTTTCCAAGGAGAACAACCCCAGTTTCCCCAATCTCTCCTCATAACCAAGCCCCTCCATACCAGGCAACATCCTGGTAAACCTCCTCTGTACTCTCTCCAAAGCCTCCACGTCCTTCTGGTAGTGTGGCGACCAGAACTGGACGCAGTATTCCAAATGCGGCCGAACCAACGTTCTATACATCTGCAACATCAGACCCCAACTTTTATACTCTATGCCCCGTCCTATAAAGGCAAGCATGCCATATGCCTTCTTCACCACCTTCTCCACCTGTGACGTCACCTTCAAAGATCTGTGGACTTGCACACCCAGGTCCCTCTGCGTCTCTACACCCTTTATGGTTCTTCCATTTATCGTGTAGCTCCTCCCTACATTATTCCCACCAAAATGCATCACTTCGCATTTATCAGGATTGAACTCCATCTGCCATTTCCTTGCCCAAATTTCCAGCCTATCTATATCCTTCTGTAGCCTCTGACAATGTTCCTCACTATCTGCAAGTCCTGCCAGTTTTGTGTCGTCCGCAAACTTACTGATCACCCCAGTTACTCCTTCTTCCAGATCATTTATATAAATCACAAACAGCAGAGGTCCCAATACAGAGCCCTGCGGTACACCACTAGTCACAGGCCTCCAGCCGGAAAAAGACCCTTCCACTACCACCCTCTGTCTTCTATGACCAAGCCAGTTCTCCACCCATCTAGCCACCTCCCCATTTATCCCATGGGATCCAACCTTTTTCACTAGCCTACCATGAGGGACTTTGTCAAACGCTTTACTAAAGTCCATATAGACAACATCCACGGCCCTTCCTTCGTCAACCATTTTGGTCACTTCTTCAAAAAACACCACCAGGTTCGTGAGGCATGACCTCCCTCTCACAAAACCATGTTGACTATCGTTAATGAGTTTATTCCTTTCTAAATGCGCATACATCCTATCTTTAAGAATCTTCTCCAACAACTTCCCCACCACGGACGTCAAGCTCACCGGCCTATAATTACCCGGGTTATCCTTCCTACCCTTCTTAAATAACGGGACCACATTGGCTATCCTCCAATCCTCTGGGACCTCACCTGTGTCCAGTGACGAGACAAAGATTTGCGTCAGAGGCCCAACTATTTCACCTCTCGTCTCCCTGAGCAGCCTTGGATAGATTCCATCAGGCCCTGGGGATTTGTCAGTCTTTATATTCTCTAACAAACCTAACACTTCCTCCTTTGTAATGGAGATTTTCTCCAACGGTTCAACACTCCCCTCCGAGACACTCCCAGTCAACACATCCCTCTCCTTAGTGAATACCGACGCAAAGTATTCATTTAGGATCTCCCCTACCTCTTTGGGCTCCAAGCATAAGTCCCCACTTTTGTCCCTGAGAGGTCCGATTTTTAGGTCCCTATTCTTACCACACAGACGGTGACCCGAGGCCAGAATCGAACCCGGGTCCCTGGCGCTGTGAGGCAGCAGTGGTAGCCACTGTGCCACCGTGCCATCTGTATGGTAAAGGCTCATACTCTCACAGCACTGTCAGGGAGGGAGTTCCAGGATTTTGACCCAGCGACGATGAAGAAACAGTGACATATTTCCAGGTTAGGAAGGTGTGCAACTTGGGTGGGAAACTTAGAGGCGATAGTGCTCCCATGCCTTTATCCTTTTAGAAGTCTCACAACACCAGGTTAAAGTCCAACAGGTTTATTTGGTAGCAAATACCATAAGCTTTCGGAGCACTGCTCCTTCGTCAGATGGAAGGAGCAGTGCTCCGAAAGCTTATGGTATTTGCTACCAAATAAACCTGTTGGACTTTAACCTGGTGTTGTGAGACTTCTAACTGTGTTTACCCCAGTCCAACGCCGGCATCTCCACATCATGTTTATCCTTTTAAGCAGAAGAGATCACTGGTTTGGAAAGTGCTGTTCGAATGTACCCAGTAAGTGCTGCAAATTAGTTTCAATAGCAAAACTAAATAATTTATTGCTCGCAAGTGATGATTACAGCAGACAATTTTTTATGAAAAAGAGTTTTGTTCAAATTATGTATGGCAAAGTGTGCTATATAATTAATCTAATTTGCATATACATATGAGGCCCCATCAGCATAATTCTTTGATAAGATATGTCTAATTGAATAACAATTAAATGCTTTTTGTCGACAGCAGGACGAGCTTTTAATTAAAAAAAACAAATGCCTTTTTAATAAAGTACTTTTGACAACACACTTTTCATTTGAATGTGAATACTTCAAGAATGAGGTGTGCATATTAAAGTCAACTCCAAGGGTCATATCAGGCCCGAACAATAATGCTGAGTTAATGATACATGGCATTATTTATGTGCGAATCACCAGCAAATTAAGGGCATTAGGATTTACGCTTGGAGCTATGAATCTCCAGAGATTACTGCTCAGTTCATGCTGCTCTGTCATTTGCCTCATGCAAACAGCATCCCTCCCTTATAGTTTCCCAAAATTTGCTGGATTTACGCATTAGTTGCTCCCTAAACTCACCGCAGAGAGTTTGGGCTGGCGATTAAGTGTGGAAGTACCCTTTTAACAATGGTTAACATAATGTGAATATCCCTCCCTGGTCCAGGAAGGGAATTGGATAAATGCAAAATACTGCTGGAGCTGGAATCTGAAACAAAACAGGAAAATGCTGAACAATCTCAGCAGATCTGACAGCATTTATGGAGAGAGAATAGAGCCAACGTTTCGAGTCTAGATGACCTCTGGTGAAGGGTCATCCAGACTCGAAACGTTGGCTGTACTCTCTCTCCACAGATGCTATCAGACCAGGAGTCAATTGAAACTCTGTAAAGATTTTCCTGCATGTAACAAATTCTGTACTCGGCTGATCCTAGGGACGCACACCGAGACAAACATCAACTGCTGCCGAAGGATTATCAACTCGGCAAAAGAAGCTCTTTGGTCTGCCCAAAACTTGCTGATCGACCAGTGCAAAGAATTGTCCTTCATTGAGTGTTGCAGACTGGCACATTCCAAGGTCCAGGACTACGTGCTGAGGGATGCATTCAGGGTTGGTGTAGCCACCGCCAAGGCACAACAGGGAAAGGCCGCTGTGTAAGGCCCCGGAGTTGTCGCTACAGGCTCGTTGGCTCCATTCTGCACTGTAGGGATTCTATGACTAACAGCAGCCTAACGTACAGGTGTTAATGAGTGATATCCATAATTAATAGTCAGTGCTTTAAGTATACCGGGGATAAGTAGCCACCCAACTCTGCACTACTCTTAAAAGAGGCCAGTGTACACTGAGGGACTAGTAACAGGGTAAAATCCCTCAGACTGTGTGCTTAATCCTAATTGTATGTAACTGTATTGAAGTACCTCAGAGTGCAGCATGACCCACGTCTGTGGTTTGAACAGGATTGTACAGTCTGTAAGGAAAATATTGAAATGTTTGCAATGTCCTCATTACTGAATTGAAGCACCTCAGAGTGTTTCTTGATCTCCAGGGAAAATGTGAATATCATTGTACTTTCTTGTTATGACAATTTGAAAGGTTTTTGTAATGTCTCCCTCAGATATTTCATGAATAAAGTATATTTTTGCAAACATAAATCATCTTGGGGATTTTTAAAATGATGAGTTTTGGTTTCGATTCTTCCAGCCTGCTGTGGCACAGCGGGCCGAGAGATACCGGCGGCAGCTGTTTCGTGGGCTTCCCGCTGGGCGCCATGGCCTTTGCGAGTCTCTACGACTAAGACGTCCGGCATAATCAGCTCCATGCTGGAAATCGGCGCAGAGCTGATTACAATATGGAAATCAGCATTTATGTTTCATTAGCAGGCCTGGGACTGAAGTTTCCGGCCTGCTAGTGTCTCCCCCGCTGCCAGGGGTGGTCCCCTCCAGTGGGATTCACTCCTGCTCCCCACTAATGGGGAACAGACGGCCTGGCCCCGCTGGAGGGAGGAGAGGTCATTGAGACGCCCCACCCCACCCCCTGGGAGGTCAGGGATAAGGGAGGGTGTGCCCCCTGCGCAGTGCCAGCTTGGCACCCTGCCCCAAGTGGCAAACTGGCAATGCCCAAGGGGCACCTTGGCATTGCCCACCGGGCATCGGGTAGGACCAAGAAGGTGGGGCCAGAAGTAGTAGGGCCTTATTGGGGGTGTGGTCTATTGGGGTGGGGCCTACTGGGGGGGCTATCAGTGGGATGGAGGGGGGAACCCGCTGCCAGTCTGCATTGGGATGACTGGGAGAGGGAAGGAGGAGGTGATCAGGGCTGGCCATCCGGGAAGGAAGGGGGGCAGGGGTTGGAGCTGCCGGGCGAGCCGGGGGCTGCCGGGAGGCTGAGACACTCAGTTTGTGGAGGGGGGGGGGGGGGGGGGAATTGAGAGATTGGGGCTGGTGGGGGGTGGAGGGGACATCAGGGCTGGCATGGGGAGGTGCAGGAGACCAGCAATTGGGGAGGGGGGGTTGGGGGTGGGGGTGTCGGAAGGCCAGAGATGGGGAGTTGCGGGGCTGGCTGGTTTGAGAGCAGATTTCCACTCCATCTGATGAAGGAGCAGCGCTCCGAAAGCGAATGGCTTTTGCTACCAAATAAACCTGTTGGACTTTAACCTGGTGTTGTTAAAACTCTTACTAGTGATCAGGGGGCCAGCAATGCAGGGCCAGTGTACATGTGCCGATCTCAGCACTGACAGATCTGCACATGCGCAGTGGCCCGCTCAGCACTATACTGCCGGCCTCTCCAGTGGGAATAGGCCCCGGCCACTGATTTTCAGAGTGAAGCACGCTAGGGCACTCTGTGATGCACAGTGTGTTGGAGATTTATTCTGTAAATCACACTAAAAAAACGAGTGGGATTTATTCCCATTTTCCCACACATTGGGGACTCAGAGTTTTTTTTGGGAGAATCCCAGCCTTTGTTTTTTGAAGTTTGTTGCTCCCTTTCCATTGTCTCTTTTCTCTCTCTCAAACTCCAGTCCTTCTTTCCTTCACTAGAATCCTACTATTTCCTTCTCTGTATGACCCCGGTTTCTTTCGTAATTCTCATAACTCATTGATTTACGAAATGGACTATTGACCCTGTCTTTCACTCAGCTCCCGGGTACTCCATTGCCCTAATTATCTTGGCATTAGTTTGCACATCCAGCAAGTGAAGGTGTCTAACGAATGGTGCACATTGAGTGAGATGGAGGCTCACTCCAGGCTGGAACTTGCATTTATAAAGTGGATGATAACATTGTCAGCAAGATCTGCCTGCAGATTTTTCCCATGTTGTGGTATAATGGAATTCAAGGAAAACTTATTTTCTAAGCTAGCCTCATTATCTTATGCAAATTGGATCTAATTAATATAAGTAACTAGTCTGTCACCCTCATAATATAATAAGATCTTAAAAGATCAGAAAGGCAAGACTGTTTTGTATGCATCCAAAGATGCGCAGGTTAGGTGCATTGGCCATGCTAAATTGATGCTTAGTGTCCCGGACTGCGTAGGTTAGAGGGATTATAGAGGTTTATAGAATCCTACAGTGCGGAAGTAGCCATTCGGCCCATCAGGTCTGCACCAACCACAAACCCACCCAGGCCCTATCTCCTTAACCCCATGCACTTACCCTAGCTAGTCCCCCTGACACTAAGGGGCAATTTAGTATGGCTAATCCACCTACTCTGCACATCTTTCAGAACGTGGGAGGAAACCGGAGCACCCGGAGGAAACCCACGCAGACACGGGGAGAACGTGCAAATTCCACACAGACAGTGACCCAAGCCGGGAATCGAACCCGGGTCCCTGGCACTATGAGGCAGCAGTGCTAACCACTGTGCCACCGTGCTATCCCAGTAAATTAGTGTGGTAGATGCATGAGGTTACAGGGATAGGCCTAGGTGGGATTGTTGTTGGTGCAGACTCGATGGACCAAATGGCCTCCTTTTGTACTGTAGGGTTTCTATGATTTCTATGATTCTATTCCATCAAGTGGTAAGGAATTCACACTGTGATTCTCAAAATGATGAGTTCCCTATCTCAGTCATTTGAGGGAGACACCTGAAGCATTGACATTTTAAAAGGACACCACTTTCTTGTCATTGTGATGTACCCATGCTCAGGGCTATGATTTGCATAGCAGAATTATTCATAATATGTACTTGAACATTACCACAAGGGAATTCACATGTTAAAGAGGTTGACAGTTGTGATATCCATGTCAAAGCCTTTTCTGGGATGAATTGGAAGGTAACATCCCAAGCTTAGGCTCCTTAGCCACATCCAGCAGCAAGTCCTCATTGCCCATGTGCTCCCAGTTAAGCAATACCTTGATTGTAAAATTCTCATCCTTGTTTTCAAATCCTTCCATGACCTCATTGTTCCCAACATGGTAATCTCCTCCATTCCCAAAATCCCCTGAGATATCCTGCAGGTGTCAATTGTCACGCGAACCAAATCTTAAAGGGAAACTTGGCAATGTTGCCTTCTTGTATTTTGACCACAAGAAATTATGTGTACTGAAGTCAGAAGCCACAAATTCTAGTAACACTTTGGGTATTTAAAATATTGAATTAAAACATTTAACAAGAAAAGGAAACTTAAACATACAATATTACAATTACACAGTTAAAATAAGTCTCACAGAACATTCCCCCAAAAGGATTTCCTACTTGGTTGGACTCACAAATAAACACCCTTTTAGGAAACAATCCCTTGTCAATATTTAATCCATAAAATCCAAAATTTTACCAGAAGGTAAACCCACTATGGCTGCTGGGAAGGCATGTCAAGTGGCTTTTCACTTTCTCCCACTCGGCTGTGGAAAATCAAGAAAGTTTAAAACAAAACGCTGCTCTCCAAAAAGTAGACACTTTTCTGGGTTGGCTGGACAGCTACCTCACTTTGCCTCTTCTTAGTTCTTTTCCCACCACAGGGCAGCACTCCATGAGGTCTTGCACGGACAGTACCAACACAGCTCTCGCATCTCTCCTTAATTAATTTTCCCTCCCTTTCAGCTTTATTCCATTGTCCTTATCCTTCCTTCCTTGAAACTCAACTTTCCCAGAATATAAAAGTCTTCACCTGACTACCCCAACTGTTGTGAAAAATAAAATATCTTATGACCTTTTCCTACTTCCCTTTGAAATTTAATAACTGAACACAATGAACCTTTCTTATCTCCTAATGCAAATTTTTGACCATGGCACAAATAATTGTAGATAATTCAACATGGCCATATTTACTCCAAGTGCATGCCTTTCACACTTATCCTCAAACTTGTAGAGACCCAGTTCCAAGCTTAATTTTAAAATATTATTTGTTCATGAGATGTGAGCATCACTGGCAGCGCCAGCATTCATTGCCCATCCCTAATTGCCCTTGAACTGAATGGTGTGCGAGGCCATTTCAGAGTCAATCTCATCACTGTGGATCTTGAGTCACATATAGGTCAGACCAGGTAAGTATGGCAGATTTATGGGGAGGCACTGACGGAGTGATATTGTCACTGGACTAGTAATCCAAAGAATCAGGGTAATCCCCTGGGGGCCTTCCTTGAATCCCACCATGGCAGATGGTGAAATTTAAATTCAGTAAAAATCTGGAATTAAGATTTTAACAGTGACCATGAAGCCATTGTTGTAAAAACCCATCTGGTTCACGAATGTCCTTTGGGGAAGGAAATCTATCATCCTTACTTGGTTTGGCCTACATGTGACTCCAGATGCACAGTAATGTGGTTGGCTCTCAAATGCCCTCTGAAATGGATCAGCAATAAATGCGGGCCTAGCCAGCCATCAATTAAAAAACAAATTCTTTGCTAAAAGACATTAGTGAACCAGATGGGGTTTTAAGACAACTGTTCCATGATCTTCATTCAACTTTTAATTCCAGATCTTTATTGAATTCAAACTTCACTGTCTGCGATGGTGGGATTTGAAATGAGTTTCCAGAGAATTGTGCTGGGTCCCTTGACTGCTAGTCCAGTGACAATGCCACTACCCCTCCACCATCCCGCTCCCCCCCAAGCCTGCTTCACAGAATACCACAATAAACCCAGAGAGTACTAAAAAATAAAAACATTCTTTCTCATGGTGATCTTTTAATTTTAGCCTCTGATTTTTATCATTCAACCATTAGTGGTTTCAGTTGCCAAGGTTTTGAAGGGACGGCACAGTGGCACAGTGGTTAGCACTGCTGCCTCACAGTGCCAAGGACCCGGGTTCAATTCCCGGCCTTGGGTCACTGTCTGTGTGGACTCTGCACGTTCTTGCCGTGTCTGCGTGGGTTTCCTCCGGGTGCTCCGGTCCCCTCTTGGGGCTAAAAGATCAAGGGATATGGGAGGAAGGGGGCGTCAGGATATTGAATTTGATGATCAGCCATGATCAAAATGAATGGTGGAGCAGGCTCGAAGGGCCAAATGTCCCACTCCTGTTTCTAGTTCTATGGGCCCTATTTTACCATTTTGATTCTAAGTGCTGGGCGGACTTGAAACTGGGGGTGTTTCAGATCCGACTTTTAGATCTGTTCTGAGGCGCCCTCATACGCACCCTGCCTGAAAAAGTATCAGAAATTCCGAATCGCGCTGCACTAACCTGTGGGCGGGGCTTAACGTGCCCGAAATCCTGCAGCTCTGATCGGCATTTCCAACTGCACATGCACAGACAAAAGACGTACTGGTTAGGTACATTGGCCACGCTAAATTCTCCCTCAGTGTACCTGAACAGGTGCCAGAATGTGGCTACTATCGGATTTTCACAGGAACTTCATTGCAGTGTTAATGTAAGCCTACTTGTGACACTAATAAATAAACTTAAACTTAAGAACCTTGGAATTCTCTCCCTAAACTTCTCTGTCTCTTTCCTTCATTAAGATGCTCCTTAAAACCAATCACTTTGACTAAACCTTTAGCCGGCTACCCAATTATCTCCTCATGTGGCCCGAGGTCAAACGTTGCTTTGTGACGAGCCCTTTATTACATGAAAGAATTGTATCAATACAATTGTTCTCCCTGCTACGGTCCATTACCTCACACCAGAGGGAGGGTGGATGGAAACTGAGCATGGGAAGAATATATATTATTAAACTCTATTTTGAGCCATTTGTGGGAAGCCTCTTTAACTCGCCTTTGCTTTTAAATTAGCACATTATAAAATGTGACTAAGCTACATTATCATCCATAGAGGACAGAAGGTCATAGAAACACACATCCAAATTTTCCATGTACATTGCTGCTAAACCAATCCCGGCGTTAGGTCTATTTAAAACATAGAAACATAGGGCCCGATTTTACCATTGCGCTGCTCTCGATTTTGGCTCTCTGCTTGAGATCAATGAGGGGTAAGGGGAGGGGGTCCGCTGCCACTCTGTTTGTGATCAGTGAGAGGGAAGGGGGGTCTGCTGCCACTCTGTCTGTGATCAGTGAGGGGGAAAGGGGGGATCGGCCCGCGATCGGTCTGGGTGGTGAAGATGGTGGGGGGATAAGGGGGTCAGTAATGTTGTGGGGATGGGGCAATGTCTGTTGGTGTCAGGGGGAGGCATTATCCAGCCCGGGAGCGGTGTGGCAGGGGAGCCGCATTCTATCATTTTTTTTGTCTGCACATGCGCAATTGGAGGTGCCGATCGGAGCTGCAGGGTTTCAGGCGCGTTTAGCCCCACCCACAGGCTTCTGCAGCGCGATTCGGAATTGCTGATATTTGTTCAGGCAGAGTGCGTATGAGGGCACCTGAGAACGGGTCTAAAAGTCGGATCTGAAACACTCCCAGTTTCAAGTCCGCCCAGTACTTAGAATCAAAATGGTAAAATAGGGCCCATAGAAACCAGAAGTAGGAGTAGGTCATTTGGCCCTTCAAGCCTGCTCCGCCATTCATTTTGATCATGGTTGATCATCGAATTCAATATCCTGATCCCGTCTTCCCCCCATATGCCTTGATCCTTTTAGCCCCAAGAGCAATATCTAATTTCTTCTTGAAATCAGACAACATTTTGGCCTTAACTACATTCTGTGGCAGATTCCACACATTCACCACCCTCTGGGTGAAGAAATTTCTCCTCACCTCATTCTAAAAGGTTTACCCCTTACCCTCAAACTATGACCCCTAGTTCTGGACTCCCCCACCATTGGGAACATTCTTTCTGCATATCCATCATAGAAACATAGAAAATAGCACAGGAGTAGGCCATTCGGCCCTTCGAGCCTGCAACACCATTCAAAAAGATCATGGTTGATCATGCACTTACAGTATCCTGCTCCCACTTTCTCTGCAAACCCCTTGATCCCTTTAGGCACAAGGGCCACGTCCAGTTCCCTCTTGAACATATCTAACCAACTGGTCCCAACAGCTTTCTGTGGTAGAGAATGCCACAGGTTCACAACTCTGAGTGAAGAAGTTCTTCCTCATCTTAGTCCTGAATGGCTTACCCCTTATTCTTAGACTGTGACCCCTAGTTCTGCACCTCCCTAACATCGGGAACATTCTTCCCGCACCTAGCCTGCCCAGTCCCATCAGGATTTTAGCGGTGGGATTCTCCGACAGTGTTTGCCACAAAACCGGCGAATCCCACCCGAGGTCAATAGATCTTTACATGGCCTGTTCCCCCCCCCCCCCGCCCCCCCCGCCCCCCCCCCCCCCCCCCCCGTACCTCACCACCACCCCCACCCACTACAATTCCCATGGTCGGTGGGTTGAACGAATTCCGGCCTATATGTTTCTGTGAGATATAGATAGTGCCTGTCAACAGGCACTTGGCAAAAAAACATTTTTTAAACTTTTATTTAGACACAAGAAGTGACCTACAAAGTGTCCCTTATTCCATATGCGCATCAACTCTGCGCGTTCAGCATGCAGACACTGATTTTCAGCTCCAGCCCTCTTCCTTGGTAAATCGACTGTGGATTAGCACTCAATAAACCCACTGCGATTACACCATAATCAATAATCCTTCATTGTGGTCCTTGTTAGGCATTGACTTCACAGAGCTCAGCACTCCCATTGCACTGACTCCTGCAAAAAAATAAAAGATCCAGCATGAGATACAACCCGTTCAATCAATTGCACTGCGTATAGCATCCTCCCCACTTGTGCTAGGCTTATCATAGGCAAATGGCTATATCAGGCAAATCACACAAACCAATTGCCTTTACCACAGGAGTCAATTACAAAAGCACCAGCTATTAACATATTAAGTGTGACATCTATTTTTGGGCCATTCAGTAAGCTCTTCACATCTCTGAATCGCCTGTACTCACTGATGTAATGATACATTCCATGCTTTTCTTTACATAATAGAGAGTCTGTATAAAATGACGAACGGCCTGGTTTGCGCAGGTGGTTCCCTGCTAATGAACATGCAGAGCTTAGAGAGGGATGACATCCCAGCATCAATAAAAGTATTGTAATCATCTATATTGCCAATGTTATCTCTTAGAATGCAGCAAGGGTGAACATCCCCAGCTCAAATCAAGAGTTCACCTCATCTTTCTCAACGTGAAAGAGTTTGAGACATAAACGGCAACAAATGAAAAACAACGAGTGCATTGTTCAAAGCCAGCAGGAACTGAGATTACCAGCTACGCTCATCAAATGTGCAGTTCTTTCACCATTGCAGCCTTTTACTGTTTACCATCCATCCCGTAGAGCAGACAAACGGTATGGCTGCCAATGTACCTGCTTTCTGCAGTGGAAACCGTCCATGAAACAAACACAGTCGGTATAATTTAAAAGAAAACTTGTTCATGGGATGTGAGTGTCTCTGGCAAGGCCGGATACTGTTGCCCCGACCTAATTGCCTTTCAGGAGGAGATGATGGTGAGCTGTTTGATTGAATGGCTGCAGTCTCTGTGGTGTAGGTGCACCCACAGTGCTGTTGGGGATGGGGGTGGACAGGGGGAGGGGGGGGAAATTTCAGGATTTTGACCCAGCCGCAGTGAAGGAACTGCGATAGGTTTCCAAGACAAAGATGGTGTGACACTTGGAGGGGAAGCTGCAGGTACTGGTGTTCCCATGCATCTTTTGTCCTTCTAACTGGTAGAAGCCACAGGTTTGGAAGATGCTGTTAAAGGAGCCTCGATGAGTTGCCCGTGTTGATCATGGGGGGTTGGGGTTGGGGGGGGCTGCTGGCTTTGAATGTGAAGGGGGTAGCCCATTGAGATCTCCCTGGTGGGACGGGGCGGGGGTGAGGGACGCTTTTTTTTTCTGATTGGAGGTGCCCTGATCTCAGTGCAGCTAGCTTTACCAACGTGTTTAGGCCCCACCCCTTAACATGACATCATGAAATACGTCCTCTGTTTCTTTTTGACCAAGTGGCATAAGATCTGGAGAGAAACCTGCTTGTTTCTCTGGGAAGAAACATACCGGTTTTCAGTCAGACCCTGTCACTTTGTAGGGGGGATTTTCTCATCCTACCCTCTATGGGAACTATAGCGGGCCGGGGGAAGGGATGGTTGAGGAGTAGGGGGGGGTGGACCATGCAAAGGTCTGTTGACCTTGGATGGGATTTTCTGGGTGAGCATGGCCAGAAAATCCCACCCTTTGTCATTGTTTGCTAACATTTCTCCCCGAGTGTTCAAGTCATGATGTTGGCCTTGAACCTTGAGCTCAGTTGGCTGGACGATTGGTTTGTGATGCAGAGCGATGCCAACAGCATAGGTTCAATTCCTGTACCGACTAAGGTTATTCATGAACCTTCTCAACCTTGCCCCTCACCTGAGGTGTGGTGACCCTCAGGTTAAATCATCACCAGTCAACTCTCCCTCTTCAAAAGGATGTTAGGGGCCAGACCAGAAACCCCAAGGTATATTATGAACTTAGCCTAGACCCCAACTTTTCCCCTTGCTTTTGGCATTAGGGTGAGCATAAGATGTTTCACTCCAGGTATGATTCCAATGACCCACTAGGAAGCTTTTATCAAAACAAACTATTTAAGAACAAAGTTAGAATGTAACCAAAAGAATTAGGATAATTTTTACCAATTAAAATACTTAAACATGACAAAGTATAATTCTTAACAGCTATCTATCTCTATTGTTCCAACTTAGCAAATCCCCAGTAGATATAAACACTTCTTCAGAATTACTTAGCACAAAAAACAAGTATGCTCACATGCTGCTAGATTTTCAGCCTTTTAACACTTCGGGACAGAGATCCAGACAGTAGTTTCCAGAGAATGATATATCCTCAAAACAGCAAAAATTCAGAGAAGTAAACCTAATCTCTGGCAGCTCCCAGTCTCCAGACATCAGAGACGGAAAGGGACACCATTCTATCTGCAGCTTCCAAAACAGCAACCCACAGAGAAAGATGCATAGCTTCCCATCCATTGACTGTGTCTACACTTCCTGCTGCCTCAGCAAAGCAGCCAGCATAATTAAGGACTCCACGCACCCCGGACATTCTCTCTTCCACCTTCTTCCGTCGGGAAAAAGATACAAAAGTCTGAGGTCACGTACCAACCGACTCAAGAACTGCTTCTTCCCTGCTGCTGTCAGACTTTTGAATGGACTTAGCTTGCATTAAGTTGATCTTTCTCTACACCCTAGCTATGACCATAACACTGCATTCTGCACTCTCTCGTTTCCTCCTCTATGAACGGTATGCTTTGTCTGTATAGCGCGCAAGAAACAATTCTTTTCACTGTATACTAATACATGTGACAATAATAAATCAAATCAAATCTCTGAGAAAGCGACTTATCACTTGACAGATTCCAGTCCGCAACTTCAGAGAAGGGAAAGAGAGATAGTGCTCTCCCTCAACTCAAAAGCAGCATCTCAAACCCAACTCAGCCGAAATTCTCTGTGTAAGCCTAGCTTCACCCCATCACATGACCGTACCTGAAGATCATCCCAATCAAGCCCCACTCTGCAAAACCCCAGGGGAACATCAAGAACAGCATTAGTTCAGATTATAGCAAACATTCTAGCAATTTGAAGCAATTATGCTGCTGCAGCAACAGTACGGGATGCCAGTTAGAGACAGAATGGCTCCGAGTGTGTTAAACTGCTACAACAGATCCTGCACAAGAACATGGCTCAAATACATTTCATAAAGACACAATATACAGGGGCAAGAAGACTATGGTGATTTTACCTTTGCCTTTTGACTTGGGGCAAGAGCACTACCAACTGAGCTGCGACTGTTAATTTGCAAACAAAAATTTCCCCCTTTCCTCTGTTGAATTGTGGGCGGCACCGTGGCACAGTGGTTAGCACTGCTGCCTCACAGCCCCAGGGACCCAGGTTCAATTCCGGCCTTGGGTCACTGCCTGTGTGGAGTCTGCATGTTCTCCCCGTGACTGCATGGGTTTACTCCGGTTTCCTTCCACAGTCCAAAGATGTGTGGGTTAGGTGCATTAGCCATGCTAAATTGACCCTTTGTGTCAGAGGGATTAGCAGGATAAACGTGTGGGGTTACGGGGAGTAAAGTAAAGTTTATTTATTATTCGCAAGTAAGGCTTACATTAACACTGCAATGAAGTTACTGTGAAATTCCCCTAGTCGCCACACTCCAGCACCTGTTCGGGTCAATGCACCTAACCAGCATATCTTTCAGACTGTGGGGGGAAACCGGAGCACCCGGAGGAAACCCGCACAGACACGGGGAGAACGTGCAAACTCCACACAGACAGTGACCCAAGCTGGGAATCGAACCCAGGTCCCTGGCGCTGTGAGGCAGCAGCGCTAACCACTGTGCTACTGTGCCGCCCACAGGGATAGGGCTTGGGTGGGATTGCAATCAGTACAGACCCGATGGGCTGAATGGCTTCCTTCTGTATTGTAGGGATTCTATGATTCTATAACTCCCTTTGTGCTATGGCCAGCCATAGTTTAAAAGAAGTTGGCTTCACCCTATCCCTTTGCTAATGCTGAACTGAGCTGCCAAGGACTGAGTCACGAAGTGCAAGAATACTCTAACTTCTGAGTTTCACACCACTCTGTAGGAAACTCTATTTTCTACTTATCCCCACATCTACAGCCAGATTATATAAAGTAACCAGTGGAATCTTGTGTTTCATGGCTCCCGAAAATAATAATCCCATCTCAGGGTTTGGATGAAGATTAATGAAGAAATCATAGAAACCCTACAGTGCAGAAACAGGCCATTCGGCCCATCAAGTCTGCACCGACCACAATCCCACCCAGGCCCTACTCCCATATCCCTACATATATTACCCACCAATCCCTCTAACCTACGCACACTAAGGGGCAATTTTAGCATGGCCAATCAACCTAACCCGCACATCTTTGGACTGTGGGAGGAAACCGGAGCACCCGGAGGAAACCCACGCAGACACGAGGAGAATGTGCAAACTCCACACAGACAGTGACCCAGCCGGGAATCGAACCCAGGACCCTGGAGCTGTGAAGCAGCAGTGCTAACCACTGTGCTACCGTGCCACCCCTGGCATTTGAGATGCTCATTGAAGTTATATCCTTCTGTTCTCTTCCCATTTTAAAAAAAAATTACGAAATGTTCTATAATTCTCTTAATCATTGTGCTCACAAAATGTTATTTTAAAATATATAATTGGACTAGATGACTATACCAGGTCTAAAGATGGGAAAGAAATACTTATGAGTCATAGAATCCCTACAGTGCAGAAGGAGACCATTCAGCCCATGTGTCTGTACCGACAACAATCCCACCCAGGCCTCATACCTGTAACCCCACGTATTCACCCTGCTAATCCCCCTGACACTACGGGACAATTTAGCAAGGCCAATCAACCTAACCTGCACATATTTTGGAGTGTGGGAGGAAACGGGAGCACCCGGAGGAAACCCACGCAGACACGGGGAGAATGTGCAAACTCCACACAGACAGTGATCCCAAGCCAGGAATCGAACCCAGGTTCCTGGCGCTGTGAGGCAGTAGTGCTAACCACTCTGCCACCCATACGTTACAATATGATTCATGTATGGTTGCACACTCCAGTTACATGTACAAACCCTTGAGGTCTTTTGGGAGATTGCCACAATGTTGAATTTATATAGGAATTGATGTTAAACATATCAGCATTGACAGAAATATAAATATTTGTTGAATTTTATCGCTATATTTTACTCTGATGTCAACATCTTTATCAAACACTGGGGAGGCTACAGATTAAATCTGAAATGTCAATCATCTGATGCAGAAAAAGGACAGAAAATGTAGAAATTTATTCAGCACATACATCAACATTTCAAAAAGGCAAAATGTAAACATCATAACTTAGTGGCTCCAAAATATTAATGTCGGTCTCTTTTCAGGTGCTGGGAAATCCTGAAATGTGTTTCAGGCTTTTATGCTTTTGTATCGATCGACAATTGTTTTTCTCTTTTATCATAGAATTCCTCAATGAAGGAGGCCATTCGGCCCATCAAGTCTGCACCGACTCTCCGACAGAGATTTGATTTGATTTATTATTGTCACATGTATTAATATACAGTGAAAAGTATTGTTTCTTGCGCGCAATACAGACAAAGCACACCGTTCATAGAGTACATAGGGGAGAAGGAAAGGAGACGGTGCAGATTATAGTGTTACTACAGTCATAGCCAGGAGCATCTTACCCAGAGCCTAACCCCATAACCCCACGCATTTACCCCGCTAATCCTCCTAACCTACACATTTTAGGACACTAAGGGGCAATTTACCATGGCTAATCCCTTTAAGCTATACATCTTGGGTTACTAAGGGTGGCACAGTGGTTAGCACTGCTGCCTCACAGTGCGAGGGACCCGGGTTCGATTCCCGGCTTGGGTCACTGTCTGTGTGGAGCTTGCATGTTCTCCCCGTGTCTGCGTGGGTTTCCTTCTGGTTTCCTCCCACAGTACAAAGATGTGCGGGTTAGGTGGATTGGCCATGCTAAATTGCTCTTTAGTGCCAAGGGTACTAGCTACAATAAATAGGTGGGGTTATAGGGATAGCCTGCGTGGGATTGTGGTTGGTGCAAACTCGGGCCGAGTGGTCTCCTTCTGCATTGTGGGATTCTATGAATTTTATGGCCAATCCACTTAACCTGCACACCTTTTGGACTCTTTTCTTCATCTCCCACAGAAGGCGCTGGCCCCAGGTAAATTCCAGGATTGACAGCTCCCCCTCCTGTATCTCATCCAAGTTATCATTCTTTAAGGGTCGGCCAGAAGAGTGTTGGCAGCCTGGTTGAGTGTGGAGTCAGATGATGCTTTTCTCCAGCTATGTCCACTCGCAAACATCTTTCCCCTCTGAATAGTGACGAGAATCAGGACCCCCCCCCGATTTAGAATATCAGAGGGCAATTATCCAGTTGAACTATTATGATCAATGATTGCCCTGAAATAGTAAGCCTGTGCAGGTTAGTTTAATTGGCCATGCTAAATTGCCCCATAGCATAAGGGGGATTAGCAGGGTAAATATGCGGGGTTATGGGGATAGGTCCTGGGGGGGATTATTGTCGGTGCAGGCTTGATGGGCTAAATGACCTCATTCTGCACTGTAGGGATTCTATGATTCTGTGATATGGCTTCAGTGTGAGAAAAAAAAAATTAATTACCTCATTAGTGTTAGAATAGAATCCCTACTGTGCAGAAGGAGACCATTCCGCCCATCAAGTCTGCACTGACAACAATCCCACCTAGGCCCTATCCCCACATATTTACCTCACTAACCGACACATCCCGGGACACTAAGGGGCAATTTAGCATGGCCAAAGCACCTTACTCACACATCTTTGGACTGTGGGAGGAAACCAGAGCACTGGAGGAAACCCACACAGACACGGGGAGAACGTGCAGACACCGCACAGACAATGATCCTAGACAGGAATCAAACCCAGGTCCCTGGAGCTGTGAGGCAGCAGTGCTAACCATTGTGCCGCCATGCCACCCCTATTATCAGGGTAAGAATTTGATCTCTCAATTCCCTTCTCTTCACATCTGCACCTCTACTGTACCCCCTTTCATCAATTTCTAAACTCTCCTCCAATCACGCCAGACACTTTTCTCCCTCTCTTAGGACTCTTATTTAAAGCACATGTCATATACTGAGTAACTCAGTGCAATACGTGTGGCACAGGACATCATATTGGACTCTGGGAGTGCACATTTTGCATCAGTAAAGCAGCCAAATCATGACCGTATTTCAAACTGCAGGAAAGGATGTCCCGAGGCATGGTACATTGGGGAAACCATGCAGACGCTACGACAACGGATGAATGAACACCGCTCGACAATCACCAGGCAAGACTGTTCTCTTCCTGTGGGGGAGCACTTCAGCAGTCACGGGCATTCAGCCTTGGATCTTCAGGCCATTGAAAGAGGGTTATCAATAGGTTAAAAGACAATGAGTGACATTCATAGCGAGAAAGGATAATCAAACATTGAGGCTAAACCATGGAGTTGACATCAACCAGAAATGGCCAGGTTTGTTGGGCTGAATGCACAGATGTTATAAAGATCATTCAGCAACAAAAACAGAAAATGCTGGAAAATCTCAGCAGGTCTGACAGCATCCGTGGAGAGAGAACAGAGCCAGTGGGTGGAATTTTCCAGTAAGAAGTCTAACAACACCAGGGTTAAAGTCCAACAGGTTTATTTGGTAGCAAAAGGGCTTTTGGACTTTAACCTGCTGTTGTTAGACTTCTTTCTGTGTTTACCCCAGTCCAACGCCGGCATCTCCACATCATGGTATTTTCCAGCCGTGCTCGCCCCGAAATCGGAAAATCCCGCCTGAGGTCAACAGACCTTTGCATGGTCCACCCCTCCCGCCCGCTACGATTTCCGTGGCAGGTGGGAAGGGAAAACTCCTCCCAGTGTTTCGAGTCTGGATGACCCTTTGTCAGAGCGCCCTTTGTCATCCAGACTTGAAATGTTGGGGTTATTCTCTCTTCACAGATGCTGTCAGACCCGTTGAGATTTTCCAGCATTTTCTGTTTTTGTTTCAGATTCCGGCATTAGCCTTTATCTTATCTCACTGATGTTTAATTGAAAGACATGGTAAGTTCTGACCTTCCCCTGAATGTGCTGCATCACATTGATATACCCTCGTTGTCTATTAGAGGTACAGTAAGAATCATAGAATCCCACAGTGCAGAAAGAGGCCATTCGGTCCATCGAGTCTGCACCGACCACAATCCCACCCAGGCCCTATCCACATATCCCTACATATTTACCCACTCACCCCTCTAACCTATGCATCCCAGGACACTAAGGGGCAATTTAGAATGGCCAATCAACTTAACCCGCACATCTTTGGACTGTGGGAGGAAACTGGAGCACCCGGAGGAAACCCATGCAGACACAGGGAGAATGTGCAAACTCCACACAGACAGCGACTCGAGCCGGGAATCGGACCCAGGTCCCTGGAGCTGTGAAGCAGCAGTGCTAACCCCTGTGCTACCGTGCCACCCCCCGGGTGACCTCTGGAGGCTCTGTGGCCTCCAGAGGTCTGCCGGAGTAAGTAGTCTCACAACACCAGGTTAAAATCCAACAGGTTTATTTGGTGGCACGAGCTTTCGGAGCGCTTCTCCTTCAGGTGAGTGAAGTGTTTGGTTCACAAACTGGGCATATATAGACACAAACTCAATTACAAGATAATGATTGGAATGCGATTCTTAACAGGTAATCAAGTCTTTACAGGTACAGACAATGTGAGTGGAGAGAGGGTTAAGCACAGGTTAAAGAGGTGTGCATTGTCTCACGCCAGGACAGTTAGTGAGATTTTGCAAGCCCAGGCAAGTCGTGGGGGCTACAAATAGTGTGACATGAACATGACATGAGGTGAAAGAGTCACCTTTCCTTATTCAGTTAATGAATCCATCACAGACAGCTTTACTCAGTGCAATGCTCTCACAAGGTGCTGGAGGGGGGGACATATTCCAGTGGAGGTCAGTGGACAGTGAAGGAAAAGTGGGATCCAGGGGCAATTCCCACCCCCTCTACATGGCAGTTCAGGGGGCACTGAGGCTGTAGTACCCCCCTCACTGCCCCCTCTCCCCTAAAAGAGAAGTCCCAGTTCACAAGCCAAGGATTAGCCCCAAGAGGACAGAATACAACCGAGATAACATTGGACACGCCCACAACCCTGGCGTGGCCAATCACCGGCCTCCCTCTGCATGTCACATGGGGGCAGAGGCATATGCTAAATAGGTGGTGACCAATCAGCGGCGGAGGGGGCGTGGCCTGGAGGCTGGGGGGGCGTGGCCCGGAGGCTGGTTTGTTACATTGGGAAATGTAGCAAAGTTGTAGAGTTGATCAGAGCGCACCGGCCGCTTGTACACAAACCCACTCAGAGTAACTGGGCTTGAGAGGGGGGATTTAAAGCCCTGCATTCAGCGGGAACATGACAGAAAACAACGAGACAGAAAGCGAGCCACAGAACACAGAACTCCAGAGGTCACCCGGTTCTGTGTGCAGCCACCAAGAAAGCAAGGTGAGGCAATTTAACAGCAGGTCTGGGGGGGATCCAAAAAGCCCTGTCTTTGGGTTTGGGTTGGGGTTGGGGTTGGGGTTGGGGTGGTCAAATTGAATAGTTCTTTTAAAGAGCAGACCCAGGCAGGAGTGGGCTGCTGAGTAATATGAGTCTGGATTTAAAGTGTGTGTGTAAAATAACCCTGTCTATAAATCAGATTCTGAACTTAAAACTGCATCTATTTTTTCTCTGGGTAAAAGCAATGACTGTGTCAGATGCAGCAGCAAAGTGTGGAGCCTGTGCGTGGGAAATGTGTTGTTTCTTTTTTGTCAGTGACACGTTATCCAGTTCTAAGGAGTCGGTTGACTTTTTGCAACGTCGCTGATCTGAAACTATGAGGTGAAGTGGAGGGACCATCCACATAAACTGCCCTCCTCACCTCTCCCCCCCCCCCCTCTCAATATTGCAATGAGAGCTAAAGACAAATAAAGACTCGAGGGCAAGATGAGTGCATCTGTCCCTCCCAGTTTGCGATATCTACAGCTGCAGAAATTCGCACATGAGATGTGCGATTAACTAATGTGCAAAGGGAGGATGGTTGGAAGGGTTTATTTTACACTAGGCGCTGCAGTTTCTTGTGCTGATGCCTTTCTCAGAGTGATTGGAAATGGGGACGGGTAGGGGATGACATTCACCCCTGCAGCCACTCACTCACTCACCCCTCAAGCTTGTTAGCAATGTGTTATACTGTGGACCGTGTCAGGCTCCGCATCATCTCTTCCCCGCCGCCCCCCCTCCCCATTCAAACCGGATTGCGGTCAGCAATTGCTTACCTTGCACTTGCTATCTTCCTCCGGTTGCTGTGTCCGCACAGTTGGGAAAGTGTGCACCCCTTCTCGACCTTTAGGCTAAGATCTAGCCCAAAGATGGGGTGCAGTGTCTCATCTTGTCAGCTTGGATCTTGTTTGTCTCTCTTGTGGTGGGGGGGGGGGACACACCATGAATGGATTCAATTTGGTTTTTGGAGCAAGCAAGGAATGGATTTGGGTTTGCCGGGTCCACTCTGAGCATTGGCTTTAAGAATGGAGTAAAACATGTTCTTTTTGTTTAGAAAGTGTGCTGAATTTCTCCCAGTTCTCTCTCACTTCCAAGGAGTTAGGTGGATTGGCCATGCTAAATTGCCCTTTGGTGTCCCAAGATGTATAGGTTAGGGGGATTAGTGGGGTAAATACTTGGGGATATGGGAAACAGGTCTGGGTGGGATTGCTCTTTAGTGTCGGGGGATTGATTATGTGGGTTTATCAGGATAGAGCCTGGATGGGATTGTTGTCAGTGCAGACTCGACGGGCCGAATGGCCTCCTTCCGCACTGTAGAGATTCTATGATTCAAGGGATTCTATGATTCTTAAATTATATGATTTGGAATTAATCTGTGCATTTCCATGGTTTTGGGCTGTTTTAAGTGGGTGAACATATTCAGATAGATGTATTTGAGTTAAAAATAAAAATTGCTTGGAGGGAAAAACACAGCAGATCTGGCAGCATCTGTGGAGAGAGAATCATGTTAGACTTAGTCAGCATTTATTTCAGATTTCCAGCTTCCACAGTATTTTTTCAAGTTGAACTTGGATACGGTCCAGATGCTGCGATGGCGGGCACCAAATACGAGAAATTATTTTGGTTAAAAGTTATTTTTATGTAGAACATGAACTGATCATGTGACATCAATTGATGAAGTCATCATCACGTGCGACAAACTATCGATGCCCAATTTTAAAATCTGCTTTGAACTTTCTCTTTGCTTTTTAAAGTGCGACTTTTTAAATGTGTGGCTTTACCCCACATCATAATCTCTGTTGCTTGAAATAAATAAACATTCGTTATTTTAACATGCTGGTGTTTATATTCATCGCCAGTTCCGTTAAAAAGCTTGCAAGTACTGAACTGTTGAGGACATTAGTGACTGTGAGTGTTATGTATTAAATTACATCTTGCAGATATAAATGTGATGTTACAAGAGATTTTTCTGAATCTTTGTGCTGAGATGCTGCAGTATTAGGATTGCCAACCTCCCCACGATTGGTCTTGAGTGAGGGCACTGCCATGAGCAGCCCATGAGAAGAATCATAAGACCATCCAACTTTTTTCTCAGCATTTTCTTTGACACTTGTTTAAAATATGGGGGAGGGCAGGGTAAAGGTGTAACTGGGAGTGGCAATGGAGCTATGAAGGTTTATAATGGAACCACCAGGTACACGTCGAACTAGAGAG
Organism: Mustelus asterias; assembly: GCF_964213995.1. Lineage (NCBI taxonomy): Eukaryota > Metazoa > Chordata > Chondrichthyes > Carcharhiniformes > Triakidae > Mustelus > Mustelus asterias. Next base: position 102,333,035 of record NC_135811.1, read on the forward strand.
CATAGACCATTGAGTCTTCTCAACCATCCATAAGACCATAAGATATGGGAGCAGAATTAGGCCATTTGGCCCATTGAGTCTGCTCCGCCATTCAATCATGGCTGATATGATCCTCATTCCCATTCTCCTGCCTTCTCCCCATAACCTTTGATCCCCTCATTGATCAAGAACCTATCCATCTCTGTCTTAAAGACACTCAATGACCTGGCCTCCACAGCCCTCTGTGGCAATGAGTTCCACAGATTCACCACTCTCTGGCTGAAGAACTTCCTCCTCATCTCAGTTTTAAAGGAGTGTCCCTTCACTCTGAGGCTGTGCCCTTGAGTTATAGTCTCTCCCACAAGTGGAAACATCCTCTCCACGTCCACTCTATCTAGGCCTCTCAGTGTTCTGTAAGTTTCAACTAGACCTCCTCTCATCCTCTGAACTCCATTGAATATTAGATGGAGGCAGCAGTGATAACCACTGCGCCATCGTGCCTCCCCAAATGGAGCAGCACGGTGGTGCAGTGGTTATCACTGCTGCCTCACAGCGCCAGGGACCCAGGTTCAATTCCGGACTCGGGTGACTGTTTATGTGGAGTTTGCACGTTCTCCCTGTGTCTGTGTGGATTTCCTCCGGGTGCTCCGGTTTCCTCTCTCAGTCCAAAGATGTGCGGGTTAGGTGGACTGGCCATGCTAAATTGACCTTCAATATCAGCTGAATTAACAGGGTAAATATATGGGGTTACGGGGATGGGTGGGATTGTGGTCGGTGCAGTCTCAATGGGCCGAATGGCCTCCTTCTGCACTGTAGGGATTCTATGAGTATTGACCCACACTCCTCAACCGATCCTTGTATGACAAACCCTTCATTCCTGGTAACATTCTTGTGTACCTCCTCTGGACCCCTTCCAAGGCCAGCGCATCCATTCAATGAAATTATGACTGATGTGATGTGGTGATCTTCAACTCCACTTTCCTGCCTTATCCATAAACCTTGATTCCCTTGAACCATGGAGTCCCTGGTGCAGAAAGGGGCCATTTGGCCTATTGTGTCTGCATCAATTCTCCGAAAGAGTATCATCCCCCCCGCCCCCCCCAAATCCCTGTAACCCCATACATTTATCATGGCTAATCCAGTCTACATATCTTTGGACACTAAGGAACAATTCACTGTGGCCAATCCACCTACCTTCCACATATTTGGAGTGTGGGAGGAAACCGGAGCACCCGGAGGAAATCCACGCAAACACAGGGAGAAAGTGCAGACTCCACACAGACAGTCATCCAAGGCCAGAATCAAACCTGGGTCCCTGGCGCGGTGAGGCAACGGCGCTAACCAGTGCCAACGTGCCACCCTTACTGATTAAAAATCTGTCTGTCTCGGCCTTGAGTATACTTAATGTCCTAACCTCGCCAGCCCTCTGTGGTAAATAATTCCACAGATTTATACCCTCTGAGCCCTAGACTTTCTCACGAGGGGAAACAACCTCTCCGAACCTTGTCAAGCCCCCTCAGAATCCTATATGTCTCAAGGCTGTCTCTCATTCTTCTGAACTCCAGTGAGCACAGGCCCAACCTACTCAATCTCTCCTCGTGAAATGACAACCCGATGCAGCGTATACCACACTACCTACAGAGGTTAACGTGGTCCCTGACGAAAGAGAGGAAGGCATCTCGATGCAAACATTTGAATATGGTGGTGAAACATTTGAGGCCATTTGAAAAGATAAGAATGATTTCAAACTTTCCAAGTGTTGATCAATATGAGTGATAAAAGAGGGCAGCATGGTGGTTAGCACTGCTGCCTCACAGTGCCAGAGACCCGGGTTCGATTCCTCGCTTGGGTTATTGTCTGTGTGGCGTCTCCATGTTCTCCCCATGTCTGCGTGGGTTTCCTCCGGGTGCTCCGGTTTCCTCTCACAGTCCAAAGATGTGCGGGTTAGGTGGATTGGAAATGCTAAATTGCCACTTAGTGTCAGGGGGACTAGCTGGAGTAAATGCATGGGGTTATGGGGATAGGGCCTGGGTGGGATTGTGGTCGGTGCAGACTTGATGGGCCGAATGGCTTCCTTCTGCACTGTAGGGATTCTATGATAAAATATACATAATTTAAAATAGAATATATTTGTCCATATTCAGTTGTGTGTGTGTGTGTGTATATGTGTGAAATATAAATGTGTATCGCAAATAGCTCCCCTCCTCCTACTCTTGTCAGATCACCTTTAACCGGACTAGCTGTCCTCTAGTGACATTTTCCAAGTGAGCCCTGCTGTGAGGTGGCATGGTGGCACAGTGGTTAGCACTGCTGCCTCACAGCGCCAGGGACCCAGGTTCAATTCCAGCTTCAGGTGACCGTCTGTGTGGAGTTTTCACGTTCTCTCCGTGCCTGCGTGGGTTTCCTCCGGGGGCTCCGGTTTCCTCCCACAGGCCAAAGATGTGCGGGTTAGGTTGATTGGCCATGCTAAATTGACCCTAGCGTCAGGCGGATTAACAGCAGGATACATATGTAGGGTTACGGGAATAGGGCTTGGGTGGGATTGTGGTCAGTACGGACTTGATGGGCTGAATGGCCTCCTTCTACACTGTAGTGATTCTATTCTATGTGAGACTCAGCAGATTGTCAAGTGTGGAGGACGCTACAGCTAAGCTTGATTCTGTTCTGAGCTGATGTTCACACATACACCTCCCAGTTATAGTGAGAGGTATCAGATCTGAAGTGAGAACCCTGATTTTTGTTTTGCTTTCTTAGCCACTGAGCTTCGAGACCAATTGTGAAAGCTAAACTGAAATGAGTTAATTCAGATATGACCAGGAATGTGACCTGGAATCCAGGTCGTTTTGTGTTAAGCTGTACCCACTTGAAGGGACTACATTTTTCATTCTTAACTTATCGAAACATGTATTTAGTTTTTCAATACAATCTTGTCTGAGCTGTGTTCACCCACTTCATAAAGATGCCCGAACTTAAAAGGTAAGTTTATTTTATCAGTGTCGCAAGTAAGCTTACATTAACACTGCAATGAAGTTAGTGAAAATCCTCTAGTCGCCGCACTCCAGCGCCTGTTTGGGTACACTGAGGGAGAATTTAGCCAATACACCTAACCAGCACATCTTTCGGACTGTGGTAGGAAACCGGAGCACCCGGAGGAAACCCATGCAGACAAGGGGAGAATGCGCAGACTCCGCCCAGACAGTGACCCAAGGCCGGAATCGAACCCGGGTCCCTGGTACTGACAGGCAGCAGTGCTAACCACTATGCCATTGTGCCGTGGATTAGGTTGATTGGCCATATTAAATGGCCTCTTAGTGTCAGGGGGAAATAGCAAGGTAAATACATGAGGCTACGGGGATATGGTCTGGGTGGGATTGTTGGCCATGATGTGGAGATGCCGGCGTTGGACTGGGGTAAACACAGTAAGAAGTTTAACAATACCAGGTTAAAGTCCAACAGGTTTATTTGGTAGCAAAAGCCACAAGCTTTCGGAGCCTTAAGCTCCTTCTTCAGGTGAGTGGGAATTCTGTTCACAAACAGGGCATATAAAGACACAAACTCAATTTACAGAATAATGGTTGGAATGTGAATACTTACAGCTAATCAAGTCTTAAAGGTACAAACAATGTGAGTGGAGAGAACACCAAGACAGGTCAAAGAGATGTGTATTGTCTCCAGACAGGACAGCCAATGAAATTCTGCAAGTCCACGCAAGCTGTGGGGATTTTTACCTTTAAGACTTGATTAGCTGTAAGTATTCGCATTCCAACCATTATTCTGTAAATTGAGTTTGTGTCTTTCTATGCCCTGTTTGTGAACAGAATTCCCACTCACCTGAAGAAGGAGCTTAAGGCTCCGAAAGCTTGTGTGGCTTTTGCTACCAAATAAACCTGTTGGACTTTAACCTGGTGTTGTTAAACTTATTACTGGGATTGTTGTTGCAGGCTCAATGGGCCGAATGGCCTCCTTCTGTACTGTAGGGATTCTATGATTCACCAGGTTGTAGTTTGGGTGCTATAACTGATCTTTATTCCTGAGCAAGCAAGATGCAAAATCAGTTAGTTTTGCCACTTTTGATCTCTAACAATGATTCTGCTGGAAAACTGTACACATGGATGTCAGTTGCTGTCAGTACTGTTACCATCTCCTCCCTCTACTTCACTATCCCACCACCACTCCCTTGCCAATCTGTCTAACTCAACATTGAATATCCTCAATGACCCAGTCTCCACCGCATTCTGGGGAAGAGCATTCTAAAGACTAAGGACCACTTGAAAGAAGACATTCCTCCTTAGCTCCAACTTGTACTGCGCACCCTAGTTCTGGAATTCCCCTCGAGAGCCCCTGTCGAGTCCCCTCAGCATCTTACGTTTCAATAAGATCACCTTTCATTCTTCCAACCTTCGGTGTGTATAAAGCCCAATCTCAACCTTTCCTCACAATGTTTCTTCCAAGGATGGGGGAACGAGGTTGTAGAAACTATCCAGGATCTTTCCTCAGAAGATTTAGGAATCAGAGCAAGCCATTCAGGGCTTCGAGCCCATCCTGCCATTGGCTGATTCCAATCATCTGCTTTATCTGGAGAGTTTTAGGTATGAGGGGAGGTTGGATAAACTCCGATTGTTTGCACTGCAAAGACAGGCTGAGGGGCGACCTGATAGAGTCTTTTTCCCAGAATGGGAAGCTCAAATACAAGAGGTCACAGCTTTAAGGTGAGAGGGGGTAAGTTTGGTGGAGATGTGCGGGGAAAGTTTTTCACACAGAGGGTAGAGGATGCCTGAAACGCACTGCCAGTGGAGGTGATGGAAGCAGGCACGTTAGCAATGTTTAAGGTGTATCTTGATGAACGGGAGGCGATCAGAGGGATAATGTATTGGCCCAGGTGTAGGCCGAAAGGCCTGTCCCTGTGCTGTATTGTTCCTTATTCTTTATTTCTATTTCTTTTATCATAGAATCTACAGTGCAGAAGGAGGCCATCTGGCCCATCGAGCCGACAACAATCCCACCCAGGTCCTGTCCGATCCCCGTAACTCCACATATTTACCCTCCTAATCCCCCTGACGTTAAGGCGCAATTTATCATGGCCCAATCAACCTAACCCGAACATTTTTGGACTCTGGGAGCACCTGGAGGAAACCCACACAAACATGGGGGAGAACGTGCAAACTCCACACACAGTCACCTGAGGTCGGAATTGAACTCGGGTCCCTGGCGCTGTGAGGCAGCAGTGCTAACCACTGTGTGTTACCGTGCCGCCCACGCAATTACCTAACCAAAAAAACCTCTCAGGCTGGGATTTTACCATCCCACCCATCACGGGAATCGGAGTGAATGAGGGTCGGAACATGGAAAAGTCCGTTGACCTCGGGCGGGATTTTACGGTTTGCGGGGGCGAGCGTGACCGGAAAGTCCCGTCCTCAATCTTAGCCTTGAAAGAGCTCCAATTGTCCCAACATTCTCAAACGTTTGGGTCTGATTAATTCCAAATTCCGACTAGGCCTGTGTGAGGAAAAACCCACCCTGATTTCGCTGCTAAATGGCTAACCCGTAAACTTAAGATGATGTCCCCTCATTTATACGGGTTGGACGAATGATTAGTGGAATGAACAGCACTGCTGCGTTGAATAGTCTTATTTCATTCACAGGAAGGTGATTGGGGCCTGCTTACTGGCAACGCAGAATGGCTTTCGCAATCTGGCACATTTTCGACAGGGAATTAGAAAAAAACACTTCAAAATGAAAAATATCAAATGCAAGAAAATCGGATTAGAGTAGAGAGCTCCAGCTAAACTGGAGCATTGGCAAGAGCGTACCTTCCTCTATGATGCTGTAATGAGAAATGTAGTTCCATTTACTTGAATTTTTTTAATACAGTGACACTGCAATAATCCAATCGGAAAATAAATTATGTGCAAGTGACATCATCATGGTGTAAAATCACTAAGCAAAGTAAAAATGAAGAGATTTACGTGTTGGGAAAGCAAGCTTTAAAAACACAGAATTGTAATTGGCTTTATTCCCACAGTCAAAAACAAATGTCACTCGACTTAGAGAGGAGGTTTTGTTAGATCGACTTAAGAATTAGGAGCAGTAGTTGGCCATTTGATCTCTCGAGCCTGCTCTACCATTCAATGGCCGGACCTCCACCACCTCACCTACCATGGAATCAGAATGGGCGGGGGTCCAACAATGGAAATCTCTGGTGACCTCAGGCAGGAATTTCCAGTCTCATCTGAGCAAGGCCGTAAAATCCCACCCAATAAGTTTGTTTTTTATTCATTTGTGGGACATGGGCGTCACTGGCTGGCCAGCATTTATAGCCCATCCCTAGTTGCCCTTGGAGGACAGTTGAGAGTCAACCACATTGCTGTGGCTCTGGAGTCACATGTAGGCCAGACCAGGTAAGGATGGCAGATTTCCTTCCCTGAAGGACACTAGTGAACCAGATGAGTTTTTCCGACAATCGACAATGGTTTCATGGTCATCACTAACTTCTTAATTTTTTTGTTGAATTCAAATTCCGAAATCTGCCGTGTCGGGATTCGAACGCGGGTCCCCAGAACATTAACTGAGCTTCGGGATTAATAATCTAGTAATAATACCACTAGGCCATCACCTCTCCAGATTGTGGCTGACCTAATTAGAGTCATAGGGATATACAACACGGAAACAGGCCCTTCAGCCCAACTCATCCATGCCGACATGGTTTTCCAAACTGAACTGGTCCCATATGCGGTTTAAACATAGAAGCTAGAAGCAGAAGTAGGCCATTCGGCCCTTTGAGCCTGCTCCATCATTTATTTTGATCATGGCTGATCATCAAATTCAATATCCTGATTCCCTTTTCCTCCCATATCCCTTGATCCCTTTATCCAATATCTAATTTCTTCTGCCAGTCCCGGTAACATCCTTGTAAATCTTTTTTGCCCCCTTTCCAGTTTAATAACATCCTTCCTATAGCAGGATGACCAGAATAGTATGCAGTACTCCAAATGTGGCCTGACCAATGTCTTGTACACTTGTAACATAACGTCCCTACTCCTGTACTCAATGCTCTGACTGATGAAGGCAAGTGTGCCAAATGCCTTCTTCACCACACCTGTGATGCCATTTTCAAGAATTGTAGACTTAACTCCACTTTCCTGCCTGTCCCCCATAATCTCCCTCATAGGTCAAAAATCTGTCTAACTCAGCCTTGAATATATTCAATGGTCCAGCCTCCACTGTTCTCTGGGATGGAGAATTCCAAAAATTAATGACCGTCCGAGAGAAGAAAAATCCTCCTCATCTTCATCTTAAACTGGAGATGTACGAGACAAGTTTTTCAGACAGAGGGTGGTGGGTGCCTGGAACTCGCTGCCGGGGGAAGTAGTGGAAGCAGATATGATAGTGAGCCATGTCCAAGTTTTTTATTCATTCGTGGGACATGGGCGTCGCCGCCTGGCTAGCATTTATTGCCCATCCCTAGTTGCCTGAGGGCAGTTGAGAGTCGACCACATTGCTGTGGCTCTGGTGTAACATGTAGGCCAGACCAGGTAAGGACAGCAGATTTCCTTTCCTAAAGGACATTAAGGGGCATCTGGGCAAATACGTGAATAGGATGGGAATAGAGGGATATGGTCCCCGAAAGGGTAGGGGGTTTTAGTACCGTTCTGCAGCATGGTCGGTGCAGGCTTGGAGGGTCGAAGGGCCTGTTCCTGTGCTGTAATTTTCTTTGTTCTTTGGAGATACTTTGTTCAGCACGTGTGCCCCTCGTTTTAGGTTCCCCCATGAGGGAAAACATCCTCTCAGTTTCTACCTTGTTAAACCCCCTCAGAAACTTCTCTGACGAAGAGTCATCCAGACTCGAAATGTTGGCTCCATTCTTTCCCCACAGACGCTATCAGACCTGCTGAGATTTTCCAACATTTTTTGTTTCAGATACCAGCATCCACAGTGTTTTGCTTTTATCCCCTTGGAATCATAGTCGTGTCAATAGGATCACCTCTCATTCCCCTAAACTCCAATGAGTATAGGCCCAGACTGCTCAACCTTTCCTGATTTAGATAGCCCCTTCATCTCAGGAGTCAACCTAGTGTTGCCATACTTGGAATTCTCAAGCAAGAGCTGTAATTCCGGAACTTATCCCAAAAAGTTTCCAAAGTTTCACTCTGGTTTTTGTGAGTGCTGCTCACCTAATGAACGCGCAGCGTTCCGGAAGCACATATTACCAAATAAGCCCTGTTGGACTTTAACCTGGTGTTGTGAGACTTCTTACTGTGCCTACCCCAGTCCAACTCTCTATATCACGTTTTTGCGTTGGTGATGCAGTAAAAGTGTATATATCTGGTGAAATTTGTACCTTTTTTACATTTCATATTTTCATCTTTTTAATGAGTATATTTGCAGTGGCAGGCAGGATTGGTATTTATGATAGTATCGTTGTGTCAATACATTGTGACACGCAATGGCCTGAACTTTATCACCTCGACCACCCCGGATTCGGGGCGGGCAAGGGTCCCACAATGGAAATCTCTGTTGGCCTCGGGTGGGATCTTACTGGCCGTAAAGTCCCGTCCATTGTGTCTTGAGGATAGGGTGGTGACATTGCCTTCAGGAGACCAGCTTTCCCTAGATTGAATCTTTGGTGTTAACTGCAATCTGATGAATATTCGTTCTTTAATAGAATCCCGACAGTGCAGAAGGAGGCCATTTGGCCCATCGAGTGCACCACCTCTCCAACAGAGCATTTTACCCAGGTCCACCCCCTGTCCTATCCCCGTAACCCCACATATTTACCCCATTAACCCCCTAATCTACACATCTTTGTTCACTAAGGGACAATTCACCTAACCTGCACACCTTTGGACTGTGATAGGAAACTGGAGCACCTGGTTCTAACAGGTTTTTTTTTGTTATAATGTTTCATAAAATTCGAAAGAACGAGGCAATGGAAAGCTCAAATGGTGTCTGGTTGCATAGGTAATGACCAAATGGTTAGCACTGCTGCCTCACAGCGCCAAGGACCCGGGTTGGATTCCTGGCTTGGGTCACATGTCTGCGTGGGTTTCCTCTCACAGTCCAAAGATGTGCGGGTTAGGTGGTTTGGCCATGCTAAATTGCCCCCTAGTGTCAGGGGGATTAGCTAGGGTAAATGCATGAGGTTATGGGGATAGGGCCTGGGTGGGATTGTGGTTGGTGCAGACTCGATGGGCTGAATGGCCTCCTTCTGCACTGTAGGGATTCTATGTATTCTGTGAAATGGAGAGTGTTGCTATTTCCTTTCTGCTTCACCTTGGAGGAGCGCCTCTGCCTCCCATTCTTGTCTCTGAGTGAGAATGCCAACTGCAAGTAATCTTGTGCTATGGGCTTGGGTTATTCAAGGAGCTGAAAAGAGACAACCTGAGCTGGGGAGGCGATGGCTCAGTGGTATTACTGTGAGATTATTAATCCAGAAACCCAGCTAATGTTCTGGGCACTCGGGTTCGAAACCCGCCACGGCAGATGGTGGAATTTGAATCCAATAAAAAAAACTGGAATTAAGAATCTACTGATGACCATGAAACCATTGTCGATTGTTGGAAAAGCCCATCTGGTTCACTAATGTTTTTTAGGGAAGGAAATCTGCCTTCCTTACCTGGTCTGGCCTACATGTGACTCAAGAGCCACAGCAATAGATGTACGACGCAGATTTTTTACACAGAGGGTGGTGGGCGCCTGGAACTCGCTGCTGGGGGAGGTAGTGGAAGCAGATACAGTAGCGACTTTTAAGGGGCGTCTTGACAAATAGGATAGAAATAGAGGGATATGGTCCCCGGATGGGTAGGGGGTTTTAGTTAAGTCAGGCAGCATGGTCGGTGCAGGCTTGGAGGGCCGAAGGGCCTGTTCCTGTGCTGTAATTTTCTTTGTTCTTTGTTCAATGTGGTTGGCTCTCAACTGCACTCTGAACAAGGGCAACTAGGGATGGGCAATAAATGCTGGCCAGCCAGCGACACCATGTTGGAATCTTGGAGCTAACATGAGACTTTCACACCTATTAGAAGCCTGATTCCCAGTCAGCCTCTTACCCATTGGCCAATCTCTTTATCCACAGATCATTTAAGAGAAGCGATGGTTAGTGATCCTGGGTGTTGACATTTCATTGTCAATGTCCATCAGCACGAGCTTTTGTAATGGGGATGGCGACAAAGAAATAAAGGCCACCATTTTCTGGGCCCGTATGCTGCAAGCGCCAATCCTGTTATGGCTGCTAACTCTCGCGACCAGCGAGGGTGCGAATTCGATTACCGTCAATTTGCATACATTGCAATGCACTTAAACCGTTTAATGCCGTTACCTTCCAGGGTCATCAGATGTGACATCACGTCGACAGGAATCACGACTGGTTTCCAAAAACAGAAACCAGTTGTGATTACCACACTGAGGGCTCGGAGGTGATGATAGCCCCCTAGGTGGTGACGGACTGGCTCCTTGGTAGTGGCATTGCCAGGGGACGGTGCCTGTTTGGCACTGTCAGGGGTGGTGCCCCTAGAGAACCCCATTGAGGGAGGGTGGTGATGGTGGAAGGGGGTGGTTTCCATCTGCATTTGTGGTGGGGGTATGGGCACTGATGCCCTGATGTTGGCAATGGTGGGGGGTTGTGGGGTCATCCTAATGCCTTCATGGTGTAGTGGGGATGGGGTGGGGGAGGGCGGGGGTGACCCAAACATTGAGTAGTGAGGGAGAGGTTGGGCATCTGCTGTTGAGGGTTGGAGGTGCTCCCCATGTCTGCCAGGGTCCTGATGGCCGTGTTGTGGGGGGGAAGAGGGCTGGGTGCTTTCACTTTACTTTGAGATCAGGGTATCCTGATCTCTGTGGAGCTGGCCTCATATGTTTAGTACCCGCTCCTCCTCAAGAACAATAGTACAAAACCCCTCCCCCTCCCCGGCTCTTTGACCAAGGCCCTGATTTTACCGGCATGGCCGCCCCAAAATTGGGGTGGGCGAGCTTTGCAGACGGCATTCCCCGTTGGACTTGGGTGCGCTCTTGCGAGCCTTGGGCGGACGTGCCGATAAAATTCCAGCCCAAGTGTCTGAAGATCTGGCTGTGTTTCTGGGGAGAAACACACCAATTTTCCTTCAGAACCTGACACTTCACCATCTTTTAGGAGAATTCCGCACATAATGTTTCCACCCCCTCAATCAGAACCACTTCTCTTTTATGTTGTAGAACCCCAAAGATTTGAGGGAACAGGTTCGCAGATTCTGCTTCCCCTCCTTTTAAAAGTAGATTTGTACCCTGTAACTTACATTTTTCAAAATCATTTCTGAGTCTGTGACCAGCATCAAGTGTTGGCTTGAAATAAATTTTGAGCCGAGGAATTGTCTCTCACAATCGGCCGGATTGGCATTATGTGGCTTAATTTGTATAATGGGGGATTAAGACATTGGGTTTATTTATAAGTTTAAAGTTTATTTATTAGTGTCACAAGTAGGCTTACATTAACACTGCAATGAAGCTACTGTGAAAATCCTCGAGTCACCACACTCCGGCGCCTGTTCGGGTTCACTGAGGGAGAATTTAGCACGGCCAATGCACCCAACCAGCACGTCTTTTGGACTATGGGAGGAAACCGGAGCACCTGGAGGAAATCCTTACAGACACGGAGAGAACATGCAGACTCCACGCAGATAGTGACCCAAGCCTGGGATCAAACCGGGTCCCATAAGCATATGTGTAGGGGACCATATTATGCTTAATACAGTTAGGGGGACTGAGAGATCGGACAATCTCAACACCACATATAAATCTGCACTGGTCACCGTTTTACACATCAGAGTGAGGACTTTGAAACTTTACTTTAACACAAAAATCTCAATCAAGATATAATAACACGTGTAATTTGCAAGACCCAGAGTAGAATACAGCCCCTTTATTTTTAGCAAGTTTTATGTGAGATTCACATTTGCATGCTGAAGATAGCATGTGTGCAATTAGGAGACAGTCAATAGGATGGAATTCTTGAAAGCTTCTGGTTTCAAAAATGCACATTTAACCAGCGACATTGATTATGGAGAAATTTCCTGCATTTATTTGTGAATTTTGGGCCTTTGATTCCATTTCCCAGTGAAGAGAAATAAGGGCAATGCAGCAAACAGGATTAAACACAAATTAGATAATCTGAGCAAGAGAAACATTAAATTTGTTTGTGATAAGGAAGTAGAAATCATAAAATCCCTACAGTGCAGAAGGAGGCCATTTGGCCCATCGAGGCTGCACTAACAACAATCCCACCCAGGCCCTATCCCTGTAATCCCACATATTTACCCTGCTAGTCCCCCTGACAATAAGGAACAATTTAGCATGGCCAATCCACCTAACCCGCACATCTTTGGAGTATGGGAGGAAACCAGAGCACCCGGAGGAAACTCACGCAGACACGGGGATTCACACTAAATTATTGGGGTGTGCTGGACAGACTACATCACACGTAACCCACATGGTACAGTATTTGATCAAAGCTTGAAGGATGGTGTAAAACTGATGTGTCACCCTCATTAGGAAAGCACAGTAAGAAGTCTCACAACACCAGGTTAAAGTCCAACAGGTTTATTTGGTATCCCGAGCTTTCGGAGTGCTGCTCCTTCATCAGGTGAGTGACTGGGATCTTGGGTTCATGTCACACTATGTGTAATCCCCACCATTTGGCCAGGGCTTTCAAAATTCTACTAACTGTCCTGGTTTGAGGCAATTCACACCCCTTTAACCTGTGATTAAGCCTCTCTCCACTCGCATTGTCTGTAACTGTAAAGACTTGATTACCAGTAAAGACTCGCATTCCAACCATTATCTTGCAATTTATCAATATATGCCGAACTCTCCACTCAGCTGATGAAGGAACAGTGCTCAGAAAGCTCGTGATTCCAAATAAACCTGTTGGACTTTAACCTGGTGTTGTGAGACTTCTTACTGCGCCCAACCCAGTCCAATGCCGGCATCTCCACATCATTAGGAAAGCAAAAAGGGGGAAAAAGTCAATTGAGCTCCTTCGTTTGCAGTTGGACCGAGGGAAACGGCACGGTGGCACAGTGGTTAGCACTGCTGCCTCACAGCGCCAGGGACCCGGGTTCAATTCTGGCCTCGGGTCACTGTGTGGAGTTTTGATGTGGAGATGCCAGCGTTGGACTGGGGTAAACACAATAAGAAGTTTAACAACACCAGGTCCAACAGGTTTATTTGGTAGCAAAAGCCACACAAGCTTTCGGAGCTCCAAGCCCCTTCTTCAGGTGAGTGGGAATTCTGTTCACAAACAGGGCATATAAAGACACAAACTCAATTTACATGAATAATGGTTGGAATGCGAATACTTACAGCTAATCAAGTCTTAAAGATATAAACAATGTGAGTGGAGAGAGCATCAAGACAGTATTCGCATTCCAACCATTATTCATGTAAATTGAGTTTGTGTCTTTATATGTCCTGTTTGTGAACAGAATTCCCACTCACCTGAAGAAGGGGCTTGGAGCTCCGAAAGCTTGTGTGGCCTTTGCTACCAAATAAACCTGTTGGACTTTAACCTGGTGTTGTTAAACTTCTTACTGTGTGTGGAGTTTGCACATTCTCCCCTTGTCTGCGTGGGTTCCCTCCGGGTGCTCCAGTTTCCTCCCACAGTCCAAAGATGTGCAGGTTAGGTTCATTGGCCATGCTAAATTGCTCCTTAATGTCAGGGAGATTAGCAGGGTAAATATGGGGATAGGACCTGGATGGGATTGTTGTTGGCGGAAGCTCGATGGGCCAAATGGCCTGTTTCTGCTCTGCAGGGATTCTATGAACCTTAATTCTGAGAATCAAATTATGATGTGTGATGCAGGCTTTTGGATTGGGTGGGGATGAGGTGCTAATGGTGTCCTGTGTGTTTAACTTGTTTAACATCAAATGCATCTGAATACAGGAGGAGGGAAGTTTGAACTTTGGGGAAGAAGAACAAGAGAACTAAATCATGATAATAGTTTGGGGCCTGAGGGCTTGCAACAAGAAATGAGATTTGTGAAGCTGGCTTTGCAGTTGCCTGCTTGCAATCTGGCCAAATTCCTAAAGCAATTAACTCTTTAATTTTTAATGTCTGACCTTGTGAAACGCTGCGTCATTCTGATCCCAGAGGAATCCCTCCTGCTAAAATATTGGCTGAAGTGCATTAAAAAATTCTTCACTCCTTCTGCGTGCTGATTTGTCAAGAATCATTGGCTACTTCCTCGGAGCGTTGGTAAAAGAGAATAGACACTCGCATCTACACAACACCGTTCCCAGCATTGGGATGTCCCAAAGCACTTTATAGCCAGTGAAACGTTTTTGAAGTGTTGTCACAGTTTGAACGTGAGAAATGTGGTAGCCAATATATGAACAGCAAGGCTCCACAGGCTGCAATGTGACGGTAGCCAGACTTTTTTCAGTGCTTTTGACTGAGGGATAAATATTGGCTAGGACACTAAGGAATACTCCCCTGCTCTTTGGAATAGTGCCATGAAGTCTTTAACATCCATCTGAGCAAGCATATAGGACTTTGGTTTAAAGTCTTCACCTCAGACAGTGCAGCAGCCCATAAGATCATAAGATATAGGAGCAGAATTAGGCCACTCAGCCCATCGAGTCCACTCCACACTCAATCATGGCTGATATTTTTCTCAACCACGTTCTCCCTTTTTCCCCGTAACCTTTGATCCCCTTACCAATCAAGAACCTATCTAACCCTGACTTAAATACACTCAATGACCCGGCCTCCACAGTCTTCTGTGACAATTAATTCCATAGATTCACCGCCCTCCGGCTGAAGAAATTCCTCCTCATCTCGGTTCTAAAGGGACATCCCTTTACTCTGAGGCTGTGCCCTCGGATCCGAGCCTCTCCTACTAATGAAAACATCTTCCCCACGTCCACTCTATCCAGGCCTTTCTGTATTCAGTAAGTTTTAATGAGATCCCCCCCTCGTCCTTCAAACCTCCAACAAGTACAGACCTAGAGTCCTCAAACGCTCCTCATACATCAAGGGTGGCACAGTGGTTAACACAGCTGCTTCACAGCACCAGGGATCCGGGTTCGATTCCTGGCTTGGGTCACTGTCTGTGCGGAGTCTGCACGTTCTCCCCGTGTCTGCGTGGGTTTCCTCCGGGTGCTCCAGTTTCCTCCCACAGTGTGAAAGACGTGTTGGTTCGGTGCATTGGCCATGCTAAATTCTCCCTCAATGTACCCAAACAGGTGCCGGAGAGTGGCGACTAGGGGATTTTCACAGCAACTTCATTGCTGTGTTAATGTAAGCCTACCTGTGACACTAATAAGTAAACTTAAGCCTCTCTTTGTTGCACTGGGGTGTCAGCTAGTCTTTTGGAGTGGAACTTGAACCAACGATCTTTGGACTCTGAGGCAAGAATGCTATCCACTGAGCTATGGCAGACAACAGGTAGTGAGACTCAAAACTGGAATAAGTTGAATGTGAGTTGCCAGTGTTAATTTGCGAGCTAAATCACGACATGGGATGAGTCACAAGCAGCTAGATGTAGAGAAAACGTCTATAAATCAGAGATTAATTCTACTCTGTATAAGGATTTTTTTGTTCAGGAATTCAAATCTTGTTTGTTGGGATTTCAGAGGCAAGATTTATAGGCTTAATTGTTCAAACGTAGAACCGCAAACCAGTTGTATTTTTATTAAATTACAGTACATGATGCTTATAATTAGTTGGTATGTTAGTAGACCAATAATCCAGCGAATGAGTTCAATACCCTAGCATGGAAGTTTTAGTATTTTTATTCCATTTATTATTTGAAAATAGAAAAATAAAATCCCAACAATTTTATGAACTTTTATTTTTAGAGAAATAAAATCCGATTCTGCTTGCTGTACATCTGACTGTGGTTCCATCCTGGAAGGGTTAACGCTTATCTGTCTCCTGAAAGTGACCTAGCAAGCCACTCAGTTGCTTTAAATTGCTAAGGAGGCGATGACCGAGTGGCATAATTCCACACTATTAATCCAGAAACTCGGCTAATATTCTGGGGATCCGGGTTCGAATCCCGCCACGGCAGATGGTGGAATTTGAATTCAATAAAAAATTATCTGGAATTAAGAATTTACTGATGACTGTGGAACCATTGTCTATTGAAAGAAAATCCCACCTGGTCCTTTAGGGAAGGAAATCTGCTGTCCTTGTCTGATCTGGCCTACAGCAATGCGGTTAACTCTCAACTGCTGCCCAAGGGCAACAAGGGATGGGCAGTAAATACTGGCCAGTGAGCTACGCCCATGTTCCACAAATGATTAAATAAAATTCAGGGATAGGCATTATGAACCACTTGATACCCCCATCATGGAACCCGTACAGTGCAGAAGGAGGCCATTTGACCCATTAAGCCTGCATCGACTCTCTAAGAATAATCCCACCTAGGCCCTATCCTCACACCCCCATGTATTTACCCCGCTAATCCCCCAACCTACACATCTTTGGACACTAAGGGAGAACTTAGCATGGCCAATCCACCCAACCTACACATCTTTGGAGTGTGAGAGGAAACCGGAGCACCCGGAGGAAACCCATGCAGGCCCGAGGCGAACATGCAAATCTCCACACGGACAGTGACCCGAGGTCAGGAACTGAAGCCGGGTCCCTGGCGCTGTGAGGCAGCAGTGCCAGCCACTGTGCCACCGTGCTCCCCGAGCTATCCAGAGAATGAATAAAGAAACAATTGTTTAAAGCAGCTTTAAACTTACTACTTTTCAACTTTCAGCTGACTCACTCCACTGCTTGCCAGGTGCTGGGGTAAATTCCTGGCTACATCACCCAAGTGGCAATTCATAAATGCTCAAGTGCATGATTAGACTTTTCTGTCACCTTGAGAAGCAGCACTGAGCTTGAGACCACCCACGCTGTATGGACTAGCAGAAAACAATGTCGCACAATCACTGACAGCCACTCGGGAGCCTTCAGTGTACGTTACTGATGAGATATTTCCACAAAGCTTTGACCCTTATATTCCCCATAGCTTTTTAAATTATAAGCAAGGCGGCTCATTTTAATCTGGGTTGAATCATGACGTGCAAAACCCAAAAGAAAATTTAAAATGCCAGAATCCTACAGTTAAAGTTTGATTGACTTGTCCTGATATGAATAACTTTAACAAGAAAATAAACACAGGGTGGTGGGTGCCCGGAACTTGCTGCTGGGGTAGGCAGTGGAAGCAGATACAATAGTGACTTTTAAGGAGCGTCTGGACAAATGCATGAATATGATGGGAATAGAGGGATACGGTCCCTGGGAGGGAAGGGGGTTTTAGCTCAGATGGGCAGCATAGTCGGTGCAGTGACGAAGATGATTGATGCGGGTAGGGCAGTGGATGTTGTCTACATGGACTTCAGTAAGGCCTTTGACAAGGTCCCTCATGGCAGGCTGGTACAGAAGGTGAATAGTCAATCCAAGATGGCGCTAGAGCGAGGCGACTTCTTGCAAGCTGTGCCCAGCATACCTTCTAATTCTATCTTTTACTCTTGTTCTACGCTTCTAAAACTTTAACTCTTTTAAAACTCACTAACAATGCTTTAATTCCCTATTGCCATCAGACTTTTGAATGGTCCTATCTTACATTAAGTTGATCTTTCTCTACACCCTAGCTATAACTGTAACACTACTCTGCACTCTCTCCTTCCTGGATATAAATTGTCCCATTGGTAAGACGCAGCATGGGTTCATGAAGGGCAGGTCATGTTTGACTAATTTGGTGGGATTCTTTGAGAACATTACATGTGCAGTGGACAATGGGGAACCTGTGGATGTGGTGTATCTGGATTTCCAGAAGGCATTTGACAAGATGCCGCACCAAAGACTGCTACATAAGATAAAGGTGCACAGTGTTACGGGTAATGTATTAGCATAGATAGAGGATTGGTTAACTAACAGAAAGCAAAGAGTGGGGGTAAATGGGTGTTTTTCTGGTTGGCGATCAGTGACTAGTGGTGTGCCTCAGGGATCAGTGTTGGGACCGCAATTGTTTACAATTTACATAGATGATTTGGAGTTGGGGACCAAGTGTAGTGTGTCAAAATCCGCAGATGACACTAAGATGGGTGGAAGAGCAAAGTGTGCAGAGGACGCTGAAAGTCTGCAAAGGGATATAGATAGTCTAAGTGAGTTGGCGAGGGTCTGGCAGATGGAGGACAGTGTTGGAAAATGTGAGGTCATCCATTTTGGTAGGAATAACAGCAAAATGGACTATTATTTAAATGGTAAAAAATTGCAGCATGCTGCTGTGCAGAAGGACCTGGGTGTCCTTGTGCAGGAATCTCAAGGAGTTGGTTTGCAGGTGCAGCAGGTAATTAAGAAGGCAAATGGAATTTTGTCCTTCATTGCTAGAGGGATGGAATTTAAAAACAGAGATTATGTTGCAGGTGTGTAAGGTGCTTGTGAGGTCACACCTGGAGTACTGTGTACAGTTTTGGTCTCCTTACTTGAGAAAGGATATACTGGCACTGGAGGGGGTGCAGAGGAGATTCACTAGGTTGATTCCAGAGTTGAGAGGGTTGGCTTATGAGGAGAGACTGAGTAGACTGGGGCTATACTCATTGGAATTCAGTAGAATGAGGGGAGAGCTTATAGAAACATATAAGATTATGAAGGGAATAGATAAGATAGAAGCCAGGGAAGTTGTTTCCACTGGCGGGTGAAACTAGAACTAGGGGGCATAGCCTCAAAATAAGGGGAAGCAGATTTAGGACTGAGTTGAGGAGGAACTTCTTCTCACAAAGGGTTGTGAATCTGTAGAATTCCCTGCCCAGTGAAGCAGTTGAGGCTACCTCATTGAATGTTTTTAAGGCAAGGATAGATAAATTTTTGAACAGTCAAGGAATTAAGGGTTATGGTGAGCGGGTAAATGGAGCTGAGTCCACGAAAAGATCAGCCATGATCTTATTGAATGGCGGAGCAGGCTCGAGGGGCCAGATGGCCTACTCCTGCTCCTAGTTCTTATGTTCTTCTCTATGAACAGTATGCTTTGTTTGTATAGCGCGCAAGAAACAATACTTTTCACTGCATGTTAATACATGTGACAATAATAAATCAAATAGAAAAAAGAGGCTTGGAGGGCCGAAGGGCCTGTTACTGTGCTGTAATTCTCTTTATTCTTTCTTCTAAACATTTATATTACGGGAGTGCCTGTAAACCGTCTTTCTTGTCATGGGGCGACTTGAGATAATATTACAGATCATCAATATGTGATGACATAATTGTAGCAGTTTTCCCAACAACTTGACAGGGCCCCCTTTAATTGTAATTGCTTGAATTTTATTCTGAATATTTATATGATTCCTGCAGCCAAACGATGAGTAAACAAGCAGAACACACTGCAGGAGAGGTCCCGCCCCATCTCCCACATCTTCAACATAAGAAGCTGTGGGGCTTCACAGTCTTGTTACCTTTCACTTGAACCTGATTGATTTTGACGTCACAGCTCTTCACTTGAAGGCACGGTTTGATTTGATTTTGACCGGGTGGCACAGTGGTGAGCACTGCTGTCTCACAGCGCCAGGGACCCGGGTTCAACTCCGGCTTTGGGTGACTGTCTGTGTGGAGTTTGCCCGTTCTCCCCGAGTCTGTGTGGGTTTGCTCCGGTTTCCTCCCACATTCCAAAGACGTGCGGGTTAGTTTGGCCATGCTAAATTGCCCCTTGGTGTCCTAAAATGTGTACGTTAGTGGGTTAAATTAGGGTAAATATGTGGGGTTACAGGATAGGGCCTGGCTTGGATTGTTGTCGATACAGACTCAATGGCCAGATTAGCCTCTTTCTACACTGCAGGGATTCTGTGATTTATTATTGCCATGTATTGGGATACAGAGAAAAGTATTCTTGCCTGCTCTACCGATCAGTGTAGATTCCCTCGATGAAGCAGGGCAAAGCAAAATCCAAAATCAAATACCAGGAACGGATGTACAATATTGTTTGTTACACGTGGCGCACTGCGAACGCTGAACATCTGCACCTCACTCATGTCGGAGTGATGTGAGATTAAAAACGCAACCACAGCTCGCCAACATTACTGCCGTGATTAACTACTTCACCTGCCGTGAAACCGAACCAGGGGAAATTCTAAAACCAGGAACGTTTGCATATGTTTTGTCCTGTCACGTTCTTCAGTCACATTTAATTTATATATAAAATTTTCAAAACTAATTATTGCAACGTGCGTATGAATCAATTATTTTTAATTAAGACAAAGCTAGTTGTTTGGACCAATATTTAGAACATAGACCATAGAACATTACAGCGCAGTACAGGCCCTTCGGCCCTCGATGTTGCGCCAACCTGTGAAACCAATCTAAAGCCCCTCTAATCTACACTATTCCAATATCATCCATATGTTTATCCAATGACCATTTAAATGCCCTTAATGTTGGCGAGTCCACTACTGCTGCAGGCAGGGCATTCCACGCCCTTCCTACTCTCTGAGTGAAGAACCTACCTCTGACATCTGTCCTATATCTATCACCCCTCAATTTAAAGCTATGTCCCCTCGTGCTAGCCATCACCATCTGAGGAAAAAGGCTCTCACTGTCCATCCTATCTAATCCTCTGATCATCTTATATGCCTCTATTAAGTCACCTCTTAACCACCTTCTCTCTAACCAAAACAGCCTCAAGTCCCTCAGCCTTTCCTCATAAGACCTTCCCACCATACCAGGCAATATCCTGGTAAATCTCCTCTGCACCCTTTCCAACACTTCCACATCTTTCCCAGAATGCGGTGACCAGAACAATACTGAAGTGCGGCCGCACCAGAGTTTTGTACAGCTGCAGCATGACCTCCTGGCTCCGAAACACAATCCCTCTACCAATAAAAGCTAACACTCCGTACGCCGCCTTAACAACCCTATCAACCTGGGTGCCAACATTCAGGGATCTATGCACATGGACACTGAGATCTTTCTGCTCATCCACGCTACCAAGTATCTTACCATTAGCCCAGTACTCTGTATTCCTGTTACTCCTTCCAAAGTGAATCACCTCACACTTTTCCGCATTAAACTCCATTTGCCACCTCTCAGCCCAGCTCTGCAGCTTATCTATGTCCCTCTGTAACCTGCAACATCCTTCCGCACTGTCCACAACTCCACCGACTTTAGTGTCATCTGCAAATTTACTAACCCATCCTTCTACGCCCTCATCCAGGTCATTTATAAAAATGACAAACAGCAGTGGCCCCAAAACAGATCCTTGCAGTACACCACTAGTAACTGAACTCCAGGATGAACATTTCCCATCAACCACCACCCTCTGCCTTCTTACAGCTAGCCAATTTCTGATCCAAACCGCTAAATCACCCTCAATCCCATGCGTCCGTATTTTCTGCAATAGCTTACCATGGGCAGCCTTATCAAACGCTTTACTGAAATCCATATACACCACATCAACTGCTTTACCCTCATCCACCTCTTTGCTCAAATAATTCAATAAGGTTTGTGAGGCACGACCTACCCTTCACAAAACCGTGTTGACTATCCCTAGTCAAATTATTCCTTTCTAGATGCTTATAAATCCTATCTCTTATAATCCTTTCCAAAACTTTGCCCACAACAGAAGGAAGGCTCACCGGTCTATAATTACCAGGGTTGTCTCTACTCCCCTTCTTGAACAAGGGGACAACGTTTGCTATCCTCCAGTCTTCTGGCACTGTTCCTGTAGACAATGATGACATAAAGATCAAAGCCAAAGGCTCTGCAATCTCCTCCCTCGCCTCCCAGAGAATCCTAGGATAAATCCCATCCGGCCCAGGGGACTTATCTATTTTCACACTTTCCAGAATTGCTAACACCTCCTCCTTATGAGCCTCAATCCCGTCTAATCCCATAGCCTGTATCTCAGTATTCTCCTCAACAACATTGTCTTTTTCCTGTGTGAATACTGACGAAAAATATTCATTTAGCGCCTCTCCTATCTCTTCGGACTCCACGCACAACTTCCTACTGGCTGGTCCTTGACTGGCCCTAATCTTACCCTAGTCATTATTTTATTCCTGACATACCTATAGAAAGCTTTAGGGTTTTCCTTGATCCTACCTGCCAAAGACTTCTCATGTCCCCTCCTGGCCCTTCTTAGCTCTCTCTTTAGGTCCTTCCTGGCTAACTTGTAATTCTCAAGCGCCCTAACTGAGCCTTCATGTCTCATCTTTATATAAGTCTCCTTCTTCCTCTTCACAAGAGATTCAACTTCTTTAGTAAACCACGGTTCCCTCGCTCGACCACTTCCTCCCTGCCTGACAGGTACATACTTATCAAGTACACGCCATAGCTGTTCCTTGAACAAGCTCCACATTTCAATTGTGCCCATCCCCTGCAGTTTCCTTCCCCATCCTAAATGTCGTCTAATCGCATCATAATTTCCTTTCCCCCAGCTATAACTCTTGCCCTGCGGTAAATACCTATCCTTTTCCATCGCTAAAGTAAACGTAACCGAATTGTGGTCACTATCACCAAAGTGCTCACCTACCTCCAAATCTAACACCTGGCCTGGTTCATTACCCAGTACCAAATCCAATGTGGCCTCGCCTCTTGTTGGCCTATCTACATACTGTGTCAGGAAACCCTCCTGCACACATTGGACAAAAACTGACCCATCTAAAGTACTCTAACTATAGTGTTTCCAGTCAATATTTGTAAAGTTAAAGTCCCCCATAACAACTACCCTGTTACTTTCGCTCCTATCCAGAATTATCTTTGCAATCCTTTTCTCTACATCTCTGGAACTTTTCGGAGGCCTATAGAAAACTCCCAACAAGATGACCTCTCCTTTCCTGTTTCTGACCTCAGCCCAAACTACCTCAGTAGACGAGTCCTCATCAAATGTCCTTTCTGCCACCGCAATACTGTCCTTGACTAACAATGCCACACCTCCCCCTCTTTCACCACCTTCCCTGATCTTACTGAAACATCTAAACCCTGGAACCTGCAACAACCATTCCTGTCCCTGCTCTATCCATGTCTCTGAAATGGCCACAGTATCGAAGTCCCAGGTACCAACCCATGCTGCAAGTTCACCCACCTTATTCCGGATGCTCCTGGCGTTGAAGTAGACACACTTCAAACCACCTTCCTGCCTGCCGGTACACTCCTGCGACCTTGAAACCTTATTCGTGACCCCTCTACTCTCAACCTCCTGTATACTGGAGCTGCAATTCGGGTTCCCATCCCCCTGTTGAATTAGTTTAAACCCTCCCGAAGAGCATTAGCAACTTTCCCCCCCAGGATATTGGTACCCCTCTGGTTCAGGTGCAGACCATCCCGTTTGTAGAGGTCCCACCTACACCAGAATGAGCCCCAATTATCCAGGTATCTGAATCGCTCCCTCCTGCACCATCCCTGTAGCCACGTGTTCAACTGCTCTCTCTCCCTATTCCTCTCCTCGCTAGCATGTGGATAACAAACCAGAGATAACAACTCTGTTTGTTCTAGCTCTAAGCTTCCACCCTAACTCCCTGAATTTCTGCCTTACATCCCCATCCCTACTCCCACCTATGTCTTGGGTGCCTTTGTGGACCACGACTTGGGGCTGGTCCCCCCTCCCCCTTAAGGATCCCGAAAACACGATCCGAGACGTTTGGACCATAGGGCGGCACGGTGGCACAGTGGTTAGCACTGCTGCCTCACAGCACCAGGGACCCTGGCTCGATTCCGGTCACGGGTCACTGTCATTGTGGAGTCTGCACGTTATCCCCGTGTCTGCGTGGGTTTCCTCCGGTTTCCTTCCACAGACCAAAGATGTGCAGGTTAGGTTGATTGGCCATGATAAATTGCCTCTTCTTTTCAGGGGGACTAGCTAGGTAAATACGTGGGGTTACGAGGATAGGGCCTGGGTGGGATTGTTGTCAGTGCAGGCTTGATGGGCTGAATGGCCTCCTTCTGCACTGCAGGGAATCTATTCTATTCTATTCTGTAGAGAGGAACACCTCCTCAAGCAATAGAACATTTTTTATTTAAGCAGGTATCAGTAAATCATGCGCCAGAACAAGGAAGCCAACAATTTCATCCCAGTTTTGGATCTGAAGCCACAAAAGCGATTAAGCTGTAATTACCCCCTCTCCTCATCGTTCTCATACCAAATAATTAAACCTTTTGATGTAGGATTATACTTATTTCAAGCAATGATGGTCTTGCCAAGACAAGCCACCTTAAACAAAGCTCCACCGTTACAGCAGAATTGTGCATTAAATGATAAAGCAGACATGACATTATACTACATTGTCATGCCATTGGTGGCACAGTGGTTAGCACTGCTGCTTCACAGTGCCAGGGAGCCAGGTTCGATTCCCGACTTGGGTCACTGTTTGTGTTTACCAGGATGTTGCCTGGTATGGAGGGTCTTAGCTATGAGGAGAGATTGGGTAAACTGGGGTTGTTCTCCCTGGAAAGACGGAGAATGAGGGGAGATCTAATAGAGGTGTACAAGATTATGAAGGGGATAGATAGGGTGAACGGTGGGAAGCTTTTTCCCAGATCAGAAGTGACGTTCACGAGGGGTCACGGGCTCAAGGTGAGAGGGGCGAAGTATAACTCAGACATCAGAGGGACGTTTTTTACACAGAGGGTGGTGGGGGCCTGGAATGCGCTGCCAAGTAGGGTGGTGGAGGCAGGCACACTGACATCGTTTAAGACTTACCTGGATAGTCACATGAGCAGCCTGGGAATGGAGGGATACAAACGATTGGTCTAGTTGGACCAAGGAGCGGCACAGGCTTGGAGGGCCGAAGGGTCTGTTTCCTGTGCTGTACTGTTCTTTGTTCTTTGTGTGAAGTTTGCACAGTTCTCCCTGTGTCTGCGTGGATTTCCTCCGGGTGCTCCGGTTTCCTCCCACAGTCCAGCGGGTTAGTTGGATTGGCCATGCTAAGTTGCCCCTTAGTGTCAGGGGGACTAGCTAGGGTAAATGCAAGGGGTTACGGGGATAAGGCCTGGGTGGGATTGTGGTCGGCGCGAACTCAATGGGCTGAATGACCTCCTTCTATACTGTAGGATTCTATCATTATAAAATAACACATCATTCAGTTCACCATAGACAATGCAGCAGTTCCACTAGAAGCATATCAAAGTCAGTACGCACAGCATGGGAGCACTCATATTCTCTTTGTATCTCACACGGATGCAAAACAATCTTACAATCCTCTGAACTGCAGCCTGAAACTGAGGAGCGCGTTCCAATTGGCAAATTTCCCTCACGATTGAGAAATTTACACCCTAAGTGATCGCGAGCTGGTTTCACGTATTGTATTTAGACTTTGTGTCCTTCGTAAGACGGCACCTTCGTGGCAGTGTAGCAGGTTATGCACTATATGGTACAATGTTTCTGTCAATATGAAGTAGTGTATAATTAGATTGACTAGAAGCAACAAGAAGGAAGTGAGCTAGAAATGTATTAAGGCGGGCAGGAATTTTCCGGTCTTGCACGCCCTGCTACCGATGCCAGTGAGAAAGGAGAATCCGGCCCTCAACCAAATCTCCATTCTCTGCAGCGGGACTGGAGAATCCCGATTGCCAGCGAGGGTCAGAGAATCCCTCCCTAAGTGTGTACATTGAGTGCATGTATCAGTCTGATACAGATGGAGAACAGTCTTAAGTTTATTGATTAGTGTCACAAGTAGGCTTGCATTAACACTGCAATGACATTACTATAAAAATCCCCCAGTCATCACACTCTGGCACCTGTTCGGGTACACAGAGAGAATTTAGCACGGCCAATGCACCTAACCACTCTTTCGGACTGTGGGAGGAAACCGGAGGAAACCCATGCAGACACGGGGAGCACGTCCAGATTCCACACAGACAGTGACCCAAGCCAGGAATTGAGCCTGGGTCCCTGGCGCTGTGAAGCGGCAGTGCTAACCACCGTGCCACCATGCCGTGCCATCTTAATACACATACTTACCTGCAAGTTCCCTAATCAATCAACAATGAATTTGGGATTAATTTATGCGTGGGTTTAATTACTGATGGTTTGACTTCAGGGTGTCAAGAAACTCCACATCACTCAGGATCACGGGGAAGCGCTGGCCTAGTGGTATTATCGCGAGACTATTAATCCAGAAACTCAGCTAATGTTCTGGGGGACCCAGGTTCGAATCCCGCCACAGCAGGTGATGGAACTTGGATTCAATGAAAAATACATGGAATTAAGAATCTACTGATGACCATGAAACCCACTGTCGATTGTTGGAAAAACCCATCTGATTCACTACTGCCCTTTAGGGAAGGAAATCTGCTGTCCTTACCTGGTCTGGCCTTCATGTGATTCCAGAGCCACATGTAGTTGTGGTTGACTCTCAACTGTCCTTGGGCAACTAGGGATGGGTAATAAATGCTGGCCAGCCAGCGATGCCCATGTCCCATGAATGAATTTTTAAAAATCAGAATTAAGAGATCATGTTAAATGGCAGAACACACTCGTCCAAAATGCTTTGTAAAATTGTGAAGTTTGAGATGCTGAGCTGAAGGGAATGTAGGGGGATGATGACCAAGAGCTTGGCAAACTGCTGAATGTTTTGGTGCAGAGTTGCAGGAAGGGGAATCATGGACCTGGAGGCATCTACCGCTGAACTTGTGACTACCAACCATGGGCTGAAAGGAGGGGGAGGGGGAAGGGTGCTCAGGGCACAAGAGCGAAAGGAATCGAGGTTTTCCAGAGGCTGTACAGTCAGAAGAGGTTTAAAAAAAGGCAGGAGCACAAAGTGATTCTTGAGCAGAGGACGAGGAATTTCAATGGGAAGGATTAAGGGTCTGGAAGTGAATGTAGGTTAACAAGAAGAGGAATAATGGATGAGCGGGACTGGATGTAGGAGAGGACGTTGACACAGTTTCAGATGAGCTGATGGGGGATGGGAGAATGTTGGACAATGCAGAATCGTGACAAAAACGTGGATGAGGATTTTGGCAGGACATCAGCAGATGCAGGGGCAGAAGTGGGTGATGGCACGGAGATGTAAGTGAACAGTTTTAGTGATGGGATAAGATGACGTGGGATTGGAAATACAGCTCAGGTCAGATGGGCCAGGATTTTGAACCTTCTTATGTAGAGAACCATGTATAATCCACTTCACAATAGTTATAGGTTTTGGTCTTAAACAGATCTGGGTAATAGGCACATTTTAGGATGTAAATAATATTGTAAGTTACTGAATACACTGGGTGGGGTTTTCCAGCTCCCTTGCGGCATGTTTTCCAACAGCAAGATTTTCCAGTCCCGTCGATTTCTACAGTGTTTTGCGTGGCTCGCCCGTCTCGCCGCTGGGGAACCCACCGCGGGGATCGCCTCCGGCGGGACCGGAAAATCCTGCTGGAGGGAAGGGCTGGAAAATCCCTCCCACTATTTATGACGGTGTTACATTGTATCAACCACTGAGTGACACAATGGGGGATTGACTTGATATGCTTTGGTTTGATCTGTTGGATAGGCATTAATTTAATGTTCACCGTTGCTGAATGTGATCGACTAAGACAACCAGAGCTACCTCATTATTTCCTGCATCCAATTAGAAATGCGTGCTTTGATATCCAGTTATTTTCTGTTATTGTAGCTGTATCGCTGATGCCAATTAAAAGTTCTTTCTTTGAAACAAAAATTTGGACAGTCAATCCTGATCCCAGTGGACATCAGCTCGTGGTGTGGAATTGCCCTAGTGATTAGCACTAATTGGCATTTAAACACACAATTCTGTACGATTGCTGCCCCCCTGTTAACTGGGAAGATCTCCATTTATAAATGGTTAATAGATATTGCAATTAATCCCACTCTTTAATTTTGCAAATAAAGATAACTAATACTAGAAAGATCGTAGCTCTCCTCCTCCACTCAGGGCGGCACGGCGGTTAGCACTGCTGCCTCACAGCGCTGGGGACCTGGGTTCAATTCCACCCTCGAGTGATTGTCTGTGTGGAGTCTGCACGTTCTCCCAGTGTCTGCGTGGGTTTCCTCCGGGCGCTCCGGTTTCCTCCCACAGTCCAAAGATGTGCAGTTTAAACATAAAAGCTAGAAGCAGACGTAGGCCATTCGGCCCTTCGAGCCTGCCCCACCATTCATTATGATCATGGCTGATCATCAAATTCAATATCCTGATCCCTCTTCCTCCCCCCAAATCCCTTTAGCCCCAAGAGCTATATCTAATTTCTTCTTGAAAACATTTTGGCCTCAACTATTTTCTGTGGTAGTGAATTCAACACATTCACAACTCTCTGGCTGAAGAAATGTCTCTTCAACTCAGTTCTAAACGGTTTACCTCTTATCCTCAAACTATGACCCCTGGTTCTAGACTCCCCCATCAGTGGGAACATTATTTCTGAGTCTACCCTGTCTAACCCTGTTAGATCCCCCCCTTGCTCTTCTAAACTCCAATGAATATAATCCTAACCGACTTAGTCTCTCCTCATATGACAGACCAGCTATCCCAGAAATCAGTCTGGTGATTGGCCGTGCTAAGTTGCCCCTTAGCATCCCAAGATATGATGGAGGAGGTGGATTAGCCGTGGCAAATGCGGGGGGTCAGGAGGGGGATGGGCCTGCATAAAATGCAGAGTTGGTGCAGACTCTATGGAAATATTTTAGGAGACAAAAATCTATGTTAATGCTGTCATGTTAGCGAGGCCCACGGTGTAAGAATAACAGGCAATTCAGCCAGACATAAGATTTTCTGAAGACTTTAAATAACCTGCGTGGCCACTTTCTCTGACCCTGAACACATTTCAGGAAAGACGCAACTTTGACATTGAAAACCAGACAACATAAATCTCCAACATTAATTAGCATCGATTCCGGTGATATCATCCCAAACATTGGCATAACAACAGTAATTGGAGTGAGATGATACTGCTGGCTCCAGATAGACGGAAAGACTCAGGTTTGTGTAGTACTGTTCACCACCTCAGGACTCCCACACAGCCAATGAAGAACCTTTGAAAAGTGGCCACTGTTGTAATATAATATTTCCCTCCGATCAACAGGTTCTGACTGAGCATGCAGTTAAAGTTTAAGTTTTAGTATCACAAGTTAGCTCTTACGTTAACACTGCAGTGAAGTTACTGTGAGAATCCCCCCGTCGCCACACTCCGGCGCCTGTTCGGGTACGCTGAGGGGGAATTTAGCACGGCCAATACACCTAACCAGCTCGTCTTTCAGACTGTGGGAGGAAACCGAAGCCCGACAATAAATGACTGAACACCGCTTGACAATCACCAGGCAAGAGTGTTCTCTTCCTGTTGGGGAACACTTCAGCGGTCACGGGCATTCGGCCTCTGATCTGCGGGTAAGCGTTCTCCAAGGCGGCCTTCACGACACACGACAGCGCAGAGTCGCTGAGCAGAGACTGATAGCCAAGTTCCGCACACATGAGGACGGCCTCAACTGGGATCTTGGGTTCATGTCACACTATCTGTAACCCCCATGACTTGCCTGGGTTTGCAAACTCTCACTAACTGTCCTGTCTGGAGACAATACACATCTCTTTAACCTGTGCTTAACGCTCTCTCCACTCACATTGTCTGTACCTTTAAGACTTGATTACCTGTAAAGATTCGCATTCCAGCCATTATTTTGTAAATTGAGTTTGTGTCCTTATATGCCCTGTTTGTGAACAGAACTCCCACTTACCTGACGAAGGAGCAGTGCTCCGAAAGCGAGTGGATTTTGCTACCAAATAAACCTGTTGGACTTTAACCTGGTGTTTGGAGACTTCTTACTGTGTTTACCCCAGTCCAACGCCGGCATCTCCACATCATAAGTGCATTGGCCATGCTAAATTCTCCCTCAATGTCCCACGCAGACACAGGGAGAACGTGCAGACTCCGCACAGACAGTGACCCATGCTGGAAATTGAACCCTGGTCCCTGGTGCTGTGAAGCAGTAGTGTTAACCATTGTGCCACCGTGTCCCTGAGATGTGAGCACAAAATGTGGATGGACTCAGAGGCTCTCCCTGCCATCTCTCCCGTGGCTGTAAAGGATCCCTTTGCCCTATTCTGTAAAAGAGCAATGAATATTCTCGAGTGTCCTGGCTGATAGTTACCCTCAGCCAACATCACTGAAATGGATTATCAGGTTAGTATCACATTCCTATTTGTGGCGCCTCGCTGCCTGCCAGTTTACTGCTGCGTTCCCAACAATATAATTCTTTGTTAGCTGAAAACATTTTGGGACATCCTGCGGTTGCAAAAGGTGCTATATAAATGCAAGTCCTTTTTTTCCTCTGGGTGGGAACAATGGTCTTTTTTAAAATTCATTTGTGGGACATGGGCGTCGCTGGCTGGCCAACACGGTGGCACAGTGGTTAGCACTGCTTCCTCACAGCGCCAGGGACCGGGGTTCCAATTCCCGGCTTGGGTCACTGTCTGTGCGGAGTCTGCACGTTCTCCCTGTGTCTCCGTGGGTTTCCTCTGGGTGCTCCGGTTTGCTCCCACAGTCTGACAGATGTGCTGGTTAAGTGCATTGACCCGAACAGGCACTGGAATGTGGCGACTAGGGGAATTTCACAGTAACTTCATTGCAGTGTTAATGTAAGCCTTACTTGTGACTCATGAATAAACTTTACTTTAGTTATTGCCCATCCCTAGCTGCCCTTGAGAAGGTGGTGGTGAGCTGCCTTCTTGAATCGCTGCAGTCCATATTCTGTGGGTTGACCCACAATGCCGTTAGGGAGGGAATTCCAGGATTTTGACCCAGAGACTGCGGAGGAATGGCGATGTATTTCCAAGTCTTAAATGGATTAAAGTTGGAAAGAGTCAAGAGATAGTCTGTGGAAAAAAAGTGTTGGATGTAATAGAAAAAAAACTGAGCTTCTTGAAGGGCGGCACAGTGGTTAACACTGCTGCCTCACAGTGCCAGGGACCCGGGTTCAATTCCAGCCTTGGGTGACTGTCTGTGTGGAGTTTGCACATTCTCCCCATGTCTGTGTGGGTTTCCTCCGGGTTCCTCCCACAGTCCAAAGATGTGCGGGTTAGGTTTATTAGCCATGCTAAATTGCCCCTTAGTGTCTGGGGGATATGCAGGGTAACTAGGTAGGGTTAAGGAGATGGGGCCTGTGTAGGATTTGTGTCAGCGCAGACTCAGTGGGTCGAATCTCAATGGGCCGAATGGCCTCCTGCACTGTAGGGATTCTATGAAGGTCTATGGGGTTAACACTCAATCAGCAAGAAGGTAGTGGAAAAAGGGATGTTTTATCAACCTCTTTAATCAGATTTTGATGTTTTAAGTGGCTCCTCAGAATTGTTAGGAATGACTGGGCTGAGCAGAGCGGACCAAATGATCTTTTCCTATTTCTAGATGTTTATATTGTATTTTAATTCCACTCCTTCATTACAATCCTGACTGACTTGTTAATTCTTCCAAATGCAATGTAAAGGTGAATGTGTGAAAAAGAGGGGTGTATTTTCTGAGAAAATTGATCGAATCTGAAGTTGCTGTTAAACATGTTAAGGGAGTGGACTGTTACTCTGGCCCTGCACACTCGGGGCAGTCTGCGGCAATGTTCACTGCTAGGTGTCCACCGGAACGCTCGAGGTCCTCCAGGCCCTGTGGGCACTGTGGAGCCGGAGGTGCTTTGTCAACCCCCTCCTAAAACATCAAAACAAAGTGTGATTAGTTTCCTTTGATAATCTGCTCCCAGTATCTCATTAAGGGGCTACTTTTTAATTTTTCCCTCAACTTTGATTTGATTTATTATTGTCACATGTATTAACATACAGTGAAAAGTATTGTTTCTTGCACGCTATACAGACAAAGCATACCGTTCATAGAGAAGGAAACAAGAGAGTGCAGAATGTAGTGTTACAGTCATAGCTAGGGTGTAGAGAAAGATCAACTTAATGCAAGGTAAGTCCATTCAAAAGTCTGACAGCAGCAGGGAAGAAGCTGTTCTTGAGTCGGTTGGTACGTGACCTCAGACTTTTATATTTTTTTCCCGAAGGAAGAAGGTGGGAGACTGTCCGGGGTGCATGGGGTCCTTAATTATGCCGGCTGCTTTACTGAGGCAGCAGGAAGTGTAGACAGAGTCGATGGATGGAAGGCTGGTTCATCTTATTGATTGGTTACCCCAAAGGAAGCATACTGGAGGCGAATTTTCCAGTCCCATTGCAGCGGGAGCGGGGCCGGAAAACACAATGAACAGGAGGGGTAAAATTCTGACCGTCGACTGAGATTTGACTTTGAAAACCAGACAACACAAATCTCCCCCGACCTTTGACCACGCTCCAAATTTTCCCATCCTACCTGCAACAATACTGACCGCTGGCGGGACTGGAAAATCCTACCGTAGATTGTTGGATGCATCCGTTACTCCTATGGAATATTAGGACGCGCAAGAAAGATGAGAGTAGAAATTCATGTCCACATTTGGCCCATTGAGGTGAGTGTAGAAATTCATGCCCGTCCAAAAGTGGTAAAACTGCAATTGTTTTCAATGATTCAGTGGGGCGGCACGGTGGCACAGTGGTTAGCATTGCTGCCTCACAACTCCAGGCACCTGGGTTCGATCCCGGTTTGGGTCGCTGTCTGTGTGGAGTTTGCATATTCTTTCCGAGTCTGCGTGGGTTTCCTCCGGGTGCTCCAGTTTCCTCCTGTGGGCTAAAGATGTGCGGGTTAGGGGCATTGGCCATGCTAAATTGTCCCTGGGATGCGTAGATTAGAGGGATTAACGGGGTTACAGGGATAAAGTCTCGGTGGGATTGTTGTCGGTGCAGACTCAATGGGCCGAATGGCCTCCTTCTGCGCTGTAGGATTTCTGTGATCCAGCACTGGGCGTGTTAAGTCGAAATGGCTTTTCATTTGCTAGTGCAAAGCTAATATTGGCAGTTCTCAAATGTATAAACAAAAATACAAAAGGCAGAAAGAAAGGAATGTTAACTTCAAAACACGTCAACTTGTCTCATTTATATGGTCTGCCTCAGTGATTTTTCCTGGTAATATATTCCACAAACTCTCTTTGTTTAAGAGTTCCAACTGGCTTCTCTTCATGATTCTGCTCATTAATTCCCTGTGTCTCTGACATTTGAAACCTTTGATGTGGTCAACAATTTGCCCAGATAATTCCCTTGCCCTCCTTGCTCATTCCTCGTGTTGAGAATGACATAAAATTTACTGCACGGACAACTGTTCATTTCTGGGCATGAATCTGGGGCTATGATGGCACAGTGGTTGGCACTGCTGCCTCAGAGCGCCAGGGTCCCAGGTTCTATTCTCGGTTTGGGTCACTGTCTGTGCGGAGTCTGCACATTCTCCCCATGTCTGCGTGGGTTTCCTCATGGTGCTCCTGTTTCCGAAAGACGTGTTGGTTAGGTGCATCGGCCATGCTAAATTCTCCCTCGGTGTACCCGAACAGGTGCCGGTGTGTGGTGACTTGGGGATTTTCACAGTAACTTCATTACAGTGTTAATGTAAGCCTACTTGCAACACTAATAAATAAACTTAAATTTATGGGGTAAGGATGGCAAAATGAGACTTTTTTTATTTTTTCACAGAATGTGGGCATCTAAGTCAGCATTTACTGCCCATCTTTAATTGCCATTGATAAGATGGTGGTGAGCTGACTTCTTGAAACGTTATATTTAGCATGGCCAATGTACCTAACCAGCACATCTATCGGAAACTGGAGCACCCGGAGGAAGCCCACGCAGACACAGGGAGAACGTGCAAAGTCCGCACAGACAGTGACCCAAGCCAGCATTCGAACCTGGGTCCCTGGCGCTGTGAGGCAGCAGTGCTAACCACTGTGCCACCGTGCAGCCATATCCCTAGATTCATGTCCAAAAATGAGCAGTTATCTGTGCAGTGAATTTTATGTCATTCTCAACATGAGGAATGAGGAAGGAGGGCGAGAGGAATTATCTGGGCAAATTGTTGACTACAGCAAAGATTTCAAAGTGGTGTAGGTACACTCACAGTGCTGTTAGGGAGGGAGTTCCAGGATTTTGAACCAGCAACAGTGAAGGGATGGTCGATACACTTCCAAGTCAGGATAGTGAATGGCTTGGAGGGGAGCTTGCATTGGTGGTGTTCCCATGTATCTGCTACCCTTCTCCTTCGAGGTGGTAGAGGTTGCGGGATTGGAAGTTGAGAGGACATGATCAATCATGATCTTATTGAACGTTGGAGCAGATTCTCGGGGTTTTCTAAGGATCCATCACATTCCTTCTGATAGCTTGTTAATCTCCTTCATAACCTGGAAATCTTCTCAAAGCTGCCTCACTTGGGGAAAAATGTGCTCAGTTTTGTCAAATCTTCCTTATCTGGACCCATCCTCTCAACCACAATAAACACCACCTGATGAAGGAGGAGCGCGCCGAAAGTTTGTGATTCCAAATTAACCTGTTGGACTTTAACCTAGTGTTGTGAGACTTCTTGTGAGGCAGTAATATAAAAATAATAAAGTTTATTTATTAGTGTCACAAGTAGGCTTACATTAACACTGCAATGAACTTACTGTGAAAATCCCCTAGTCGCCACACTCCAGCGCCTGTTCGGGTATGCTGAGGGAGAATTTAGCATGGTCAATGCACCTAACCAGCACATCTTTTGGACTGTGGGAGGAAACCGGAGCACCCGGAGGAAACCCACGCAGACACGGGGAGAACATGCAGATTCTGCACAGACAGTGACCCAAGCCGGGAATCGAACCCGGTTTTAAAAAACATTTACACAGTTACGTGGGTTTTCATGCTGTAAACCTCTATGACTCTATGCACAGGTTAGGTTGATTGGCCATGCTAAATTGCCCCTTTGAGTCCAAAGATGTGTAGGTTCGGAGGATTAGCCATGATAAAGGTTATGGGGATAGGACAGGTTCGGCATGGATAAGATGCTCTTTCAGAGTCGGTCTAGACTCGATGGGCTGAATGGCCTCCTTCTGCACTGTAGGGATTTTATGGTTCTAAAGATGACCTTGCTGGAAGGCCTCACTCACCATCCATGCTCACTCTATGTAAATATAGCACAGAAATTCTGCCCAACTAGTTCATACTCCAGAGGTTTTCTTTCACTAGCACTTCATCTTGTCTTCTCAGCTGTTCCTTTCTCTGTCCATGTGCTTTTCCAGCTGCCCCTAAATGCTATTTTCCACAACTACTGCATGTGGCAGCAAGTTCTATTCTCATAGTTCAGTGGCAAAAGATTTGCTGCACTATTGATGCACACGTTGAGGTTTAATGATCTTGTTGCTGCCTGGATGCAGCCTGAATTACTGGGAGGTATTGAAGGTGAAATCTGTTCTAATCCCAAGTGGACTGGAGGAAGTCTTGAGCTGTCTGCCTGAGTGTAGACAGGGTCGATAGATGAGCTGAAGGTTTTGTTATCTAACGAGGGTTTCTGAGAATTGGTGCTACATATCATTCGCAGCTCCCTGTCAGGAACAGTAACATTTGTTGAAAGCCAACCAGTTTTTTTTTTGTGTGTGTCTTAGATGGTATTTCAGTATTCTTTCCTAACTCAGTGACAGTATCACTTTGCATTTGTGGGCTGAAGTGTGGCAATAACTTTCACAAGTGCCAGGCAATGGCCATCTCCAACAAGAATGAACATAACCATCTCCTCTTGACATTCAATGGCATTGCCATCACCGAATCCTCCCACCAACACTGTGGCTACAAGAGAAGGTCAGAGTCTGAGAATCCTATGTAACTCACTCCCTGACTCTCCAAAGCCTGTCCACCATCTAGTCAGGAGTGTGATGGGATTGTTGACAGCCAGGCCAGAAATTCCAAGTTGTTTTGTGAAGTTAGCCGAAACCCTGTCTTGCATTTGATTTTTGGCATTGGTAAGCGTAAGATCTTTCACTCCAGGTATGATTCAAGTGACCCACTAGGGAGCTTTTATCAAACAAAGTTTATTTAAGAACACAGTTGGAATATAACAAAAACAATTAGCATAACTTTTATCAATTACAAGACTTAAACGTGACATAGTATAACTCTTAACAGCTTGCTGTCTCTGTTGTTTCAAGTTAAACACCATCCCACAGACATATACCCTTTCTGAGACTTGACACAGAAACAGTTATGCTCAGGTGATGATGATATGCAGCTTTTTAACACCTAGAAATCATAGAAACCCTACAGTACAGAAAGAGGCCATTCGGCCCATCGAGTCTGCACTGACCACAATCCCACCCAGGCCCTACCCCCATATCCCTACATATTTTACCCACTAATCCCTATACTCTACGCATCCCAGGACACTAAGGGGCATTTTTTTTGCATGGCCAATCAACCTAACCCGCACATCTTTGGACTGTGGGAGGAAACCGGAGCACCCGGAGGAAACCCACGCAGACACGAGGAGAATGTGCAAACTCCGCACAGACAGTGACCCAAACCGGGAATCGAACCCAGGTCCCTGGAGCTGTGAAGCAGCAGTGCTGACCACTGTGCCACCGTGCCGCCCTGTGTGTCATCTGCTGTGAATGGTCCTTTGAATGTTGGATCAAATCTCTGAGACCCCCAGTCTTGGAACTTTCAGAAAGCCTAGAGTGAGAGAGAGAGATACTGCTTTCTTCCACCAGCTCCTGGGAGCAACTGAGAAATGAGACTAAAACTTGGAATGCTCTGTGGAAAAAAAAGAAGCTGCCCCCAGGCATCTCACCCGACCTGTCCATTAGCTCCAAATCAAGCTCCACTCAGCAATCCCAGGGGACATTAAAACCACAGGACGCTGCATTAGTTCAGATCAAAATCAACATGATATCAATTATACTGCCTCAGTAACAAAGGACAACACGGTGCCGACAAAATATCCTGCAGAGAAACATGATTAAAATACATTTCTTAAAGGTACAGTATCATCACAGAATACTCCTCACTTGCATGGTTGAGTGCAGCTCCAACAACACCATCCAGGACAATGCAGCCTCGCTTTATCAGAAGCCCACCCCCCCACCTTAAACTTTCACTCTCTCTATCCTCACAGAGGCTGCAGTGTGCACTATCTACAAGATGCACTGCAGAAACTCACCAAGCTTCCTCTAATAGCAGCTTCCAAACCTGCAAACCTTTCCACCTTATAGAAATCAGGGGCTGCAGACGCACGGGAACATCACCAGCTGCAAGTTCCCCTCCCACTCACACACCATTCCTGACGTGAGACTATGGGCCTGATTTTTATCAAGTTGCGCCCGTTTTTGGGCGCGAAAACTTGGTAAAGTCGGGAATGGGCTGAGAAGCATGATCCACGCCCGCCTCCGCACCAGTTCCCCCTTTACCAAGGCCCGAAAATGACTATGATTGAGACGGCACCCGAAACGGGCGCGATGGCCATTTCAATGCATTTGCATGCATTTAGATTGACTTAATGGGCTGCACGCCCAACCTTGCCGGCACTTCCCCCTTTTACCATCCCGTTCGCCCGTCCAGATTCAGCGCGAAACAGACATGCTCCACAAAAGTCTGATTTCAAGCGTTCCAGCTAGTGAGGAGGTAAGCGCCGAGGCGGCTGATGGCTCTCTGCTTGAGATTGGTGAGGGGGGGGGTTCTGCTGCCACTCTGCCTGAGATCAGTGAGTGGGAAGGGGGGGGGTTCTGCTGCCACTCTGCCTGAGATCAGTGAGTGGGAAGGGGGGGTCCGCTGCCATTCTGTCTGAGATCAGTTGGGGGGAAGGAGGGGGGAGGGGCCCGCGATCAGTCTGGGTGGCAGAGGGGGTGGGGGAATAAGGGGGTCAGTAATGTTGCAGGGGGGGGTAGGGCAATGTCTGTGGAGGCCAGGGGGAGGCATTATCTGGCCCGGGAGCGATGTGGCAGGTGAGCAACATTCTATCGTTTTTTTTCTGCACATGCGCAGTTGGAGGTGCCGATCGGAGCTATAGTATTTCGTGTGCATTAAGCCCCGCCCACAGGCGCGATTCAGAATCGCTGATATTTTTTCAGGCAGAGTGCGTATGGGGGCGCCTGAGAATGGGTCTAAAACTCGGATCTGAAACGCTCCCAGTTTCAAGTCTGCCCAGCACTTTGAGTTAAAATAGTAAAATCGGGCCCTATATCGCTATTCCTTCCTGAGTCAAAAACCTGGAACCCTGTTTCCAACAGCGCTGTGGGTGTATCTACACTACAAACCACCCAGCACCAGCTTCACAGGGACAAGTAGAAATGGACAATGGGTAATGCTACATTCTGTGAGCAAAGTTAAAAAAGAAATATACAGGACATACTGGAAATTTGTACTCGCTCTTTGTTAAACTTTGGAGTGATTTGTCCCCCATTCCTCAATGGTTATGTGTCTGAGGCAGCAGTGAGCGATAAAGATCAGGATGGGTTGAATTCCCTAATCGGCTTCAGCCAAAACCAATCAACCAGTGTACCGGCTTCTCAACACTTCGCATTGTCACCTGCTGGAGTTTGATGTTTGGATATTGGGTAACGATTGGATTGGGTTCAGTTCTGGAGCAAATATAACAAACAGCTGGTCATAGAATCTACGGCACGGAGACAGGCCTTTCGGCCCAAACCGAGCCATGCCAACCAAAATGCCCACCTAAGCTCACCCCATTTGGCCCATATCCCTCTAAACCTTTCCTATCCATGTATCTGTCCAAATGTCTTTCAAATGTTGTCAGTGTCCCTGCCTCAACCACTTCCTCCGGCAGCTCATTCCTACACGTACCATCCTCTGTGTAAAAACGTTGCTCCTCAGGTTCCCATTAATTCTTTTCCCTCTTAACTTAAACCTACGCCCTCGAGTTCTCGATTCCCCAACCCTGGGAAAACACTGAGTGCATTCACCCTATCCATGTCTCTCATGATCTTATACACATCTATAAGATCACCCTCAGTCTCCTACGCTCCAAAGAAAAAAGTTCTAGCCTGTCCAATCTCTCCCTATAATTCAGTCTCTTGAGTCCTGGCAACATCCTTATAAATCTCTTCTGCACTCTTTCCAGTTTAATAACATCTTTCCTATAGAAAGGCGACCAAAACTGAGCACAATACTCCAGGCGTGGCCTCACCAACGTCCTGTACAACTGCAACATAACTTCCCAACTTCTATATTCAATGTCCTAGTGCTGATTGGCACTCCTATCCAGTCGTGGATATGAAGATTAGTAACGGAACTGGGAAGCTGTATTCTGACATGACCAGGTGCCAGCTACATGTGGCTCAGTCTATAGCCGGATGGTCACTAGGTGGGGATCAGTGCTGTCAGAGCTCATCACGGTGTTGCTTCAGCACCTTCGATTTCAGTCAGACTTGTAAACTCAGTGTGGCCAGACAAACCTTGACTTTCATCCAATCACAGGCTGGTTCCTGCAAATCGGAAAGAACCCAGCCTGTCATTTATGAATATCAAAGAGTGGCCGGGAAGTGTTGCAGGTAAGTTTCAGG
Source organism: Mustelus asterias (assembly GCF_964213995.1). NCBI lineage: Eukaryota > Metazoa > Chordata > Chondrichthyes > Carcharhiniformes > Triakidae > Mustelus > Mustelus asterias. The sequence goes on from NC_135811.1 coordinate 102,372,331, forward strand.
GCCCAGAGTATGAGGCAGCTGGGACAGAGGTGCGGGGTCTAGGCAAGGCAACTAGAGTGGTCAACCCCACTGGTATCTGGGCAAGAGAGTGACTGGAGACTTTGAGAGAGAGTGTGAGGGGACCGGAGGAGAGAGAGACTGAGAGTGTGTGAGGGGACCAGAGGGGAGATTGAGAGAGAGTGTGAGGGGACCGGAGGGGAGAGAGAGAGAGAGAGTGTGAGGGGACTGGAGGAGAGCGAGTCCAAGGGAATAGGAGGAGGACGAGCACTCAGATCCTGCGCGGACCAGCTGGTGGAGGTATTCGCAGACACCTTCAACCTCTCTTTACTCCAATCTGAGCTGCCAATCTGCTTCAAGAAGATGACCAGCATCCCAGCACTAAAGAAAAGCCAGGCAGCGTGCCTTAATGACTCTTGTCCGGTGGCTCTGACAACCATCATTATGAAGTGCTTCGAAAGGTTAATCATGGCATGAATCAATTCCAGCCTTCCGGACTGCCTGGATCCACTACAGTTTGCCTATTGCCGCAACAGGTCCACAGAAGATGCCATCTCACTGGCCCTGCACTCAACCCTGGAACACCCAGATAACAAGGACACCTATGTCAGACTCCAATTCATAGGCTACAGCTCAGTCTTCAACACCATTATTCCGACAAGGCTCATCTCCAAACTTTGTGGTCTGGGACTCAGTTCCTCCCTCTGCGACTGGATCCGAACTTCCTAACCCACAGACCGCAGTCAGTAAGGATAGGCAACAACACCTCCTCCACAATCATCCTCAACACCGGTGCCCCACAAGGCTGTGTCCTCAGCCTCTTGCTATACTCCTTATACGCCTCTGACTGTGTGGCCAAATTCTCCTCCAATTCAATTTTCAGGTTTGCTGATGACACCACCATCTTCCCCATGATCCTGACCTTTGCCTGTCCTGTAGATATAGAGGAAATCCACCTTTTGTTTTCTTAATTCATTCACGGGATCTGGGCGTCACTTTCAAGGTAGACATTTATTGCCCATCCCTAATTGCCCTTGAACAGAGTGGCTTGCTCAGCCATTCCAGAGGGCATGTAGGCCAGACAGGGTAAGGATGGCAGATTTCCTTCCCTGAAGAACATCAATGAACCAGAGGGGTTCTTACGACAATCGACAATGGTTTCATTAAACGTTTAATCCCAGATTTATATTGAATTCAAATTTTACCATCTGTTGTGGTAGCATTCGAACCCGGGTCCCCAGAGCCGTACCCAGGGTCTCTTGATTACTAGTCCAGCGACAATACCACTACGCCATGGTCTCCCCTAAAACAAAGCCTCAGTTTCATGCACTTGTAGTTAGACAGTATAATATAGTTCTATAATCCAGAAATGACTTAGTCCCAAGCAGTTCAGACTGGAGAGGTTACAGTAATTCTTCAAGAGTGCAGCAGAGATCAGGAAGTTTCAGAAATCCACATTGATAGGAGCAATAACACATTCTAAGTGATGCTTTGTGTATTGTATTCAAGCATTCTTTTTGTTTATTCTTTATTAGGGCGGCACGGTGGCACAGTGGTTAGCACTGCTGCCTCACAGCGCCAGGGACCTGGTTTCGATTCCCGGCTTGGGTCACTGTCTGTGTGGAGTTTGCACGTTCTCCCCGTGTCTGTGTGTGTTTCCTCCAGATGCTCCGGTTTCCTTCCACAGCCCAAAGGTGTGCGGGTTCAATGGATTGGCCATGCTAATTGCCCCTTAGTGTCAGGGGTTATGGGGATAGGGCCTGGGTGGGGTTGTGGTCAGTGTAGACTCTATGGGCCGAATGGCCTCCTTCTGCACTATTTTATGTTCAAAAGTAAACCGGGAAAGATTCATATGCACAGAAAATAGGAAATGTTGAAGTTGTTAACTAGGGGTTATCTCACCAAAGGAGAGTGAGTTGTGGAGGATGAGTGGATTACCCAGTTAAAACCTAGTGCTTGAATGCAGCCGGGTGAGTTTAGAGGCCTGGGGTGGGAATTTTCGACCGCGCTCGCCCCAAAACTGGGAAATTCCACCCGAGGTCAACGGACCTTTGTGTGGTCTGCCCCCCACCCGCTACGATTCCCTTGGCGGGTGGGATGGGGAAACTCTGCCCCTCCCCTCCCTCCCCCGGCCCATGAGTTCTATCGTAGTGAGTTTATCTCATGAATCAGCAGTGCGATGTTTTCTCACCGCTCGGTAAAAATTGGGCGTGGACGGCCGGCGAGAGGAACAGAACCCTGACTTAATACTGGGTGGATTTCTGAGACTATCCCAGCTTTGCCGGGACTGTGTATAAACAGAGCAAGAAGCCTCACAACACCAGGTTAAAGTCCAACAGGTTTATTTGGTAGCAAAATAATGGTTTGTAAATTGAGTTTGTGTTTTTATATGCCCCGTTTGTGAACAGAACCCCCACTCACCTGACGAAGGAGCAGCGAGCGCTCTGAAAGTTAGTGGCTTTTGCTACCAAATAAACCTGTTGGACTTTAACCTGGTGTTTGTGCGACTTCTTACTGTGTTTACCCCAGTCCAACGCCGGCATCTCCACATATAAACAGAGCAGCAGATCATGCTCTGGGAATGTCTGGTGCCGTCAAAGATTTAAAAACCATCTCTATTAACTTGAGGTTAATATGCGGCATGGTGGCACAGTGGTTAGCACTGCTGCTTCACAGCGCCAGGGAACCCGGTTCGATTCCCGGCTTGGGTCGCTGTCTGTGCAGAGTCTGCACGGTTTCCCCGTGTCTGCGTGGGTTTCCTCCGGGTGCTCCGGTTTCCTCCCATAGTCTGAAAGACGTGCTGGTTAGCTGCATTGGCCGTGCTAAATTCTCCCTCGGGGGCTGGAGTTTGGCGATTAGGGGATTTTCACAGTAACTTCATTGCAGTGTTAATGTAAGCCTCCTTGTGACACTAATAAATAAACTTTTACTTTTCTATTCTACAACAAAAAAAAACACTCTCAGCAAATCCCGGAAAGACAGAGCCCTGGGCAGACAGCATCCAAACAGAGAGATAGCGTGACCTTGATCCCTCTATTGCTGTAAGCTCTACCAGTCCACCACTGTATTCCTCTGTTTACGGTCACTTGTACATCCCAATGTTCTTTGCTCCACCATTGGTGGTCTTGCCTTCTGAGGCTTAGCCCTCAGCTCTGGAATTTTGTCCTCCTTCCCTCTTTCCCCTCCTTTTAAAACCCTCTTTAAAATCTACATCTTGGACACTCGTCCTAATCTCGCCTTACACGTAGCATGGTGGCAGGTTTCATTTGATGATGTTCCATAAAATGGCTCGTTAATGCTGCTAAATAAACGCAAGTTGATTAATGTGCTGAACTTTCACTATCGAATCCCTACGGAGCAGAAGGAGGCCATTCAAAATTTAATCAAGGTTTAATAGGGTGGCACAGTGGTTAGCTCTGCTGCCTCACAGCCCCAGGGACCTGGGCTCAATTCCCAGCTCGGCTCACTGTCTATGCGAAGTTTGCACGTTCTCCCCGTGTCTGCGTGGGTTTCGTCCGGGCGCTGCGATTTCCTCCCACAGTCCAAAGTTCCATAGAATTCTACAGTGCAGAAGGAGGCCATTCAGCTCATCAAGTCTGCGCTCACCACAATCCCACCCAGGTCCTATCCCCAAACCGCACGCATTTACCCTCGCTAGTCTCCCTGACACTAAGGGGTAATTTAGCATGGCCAATCCACCTAGCCCGCACATTTTTGGAGTGTGGGAGGAAACCGGAGCACCCAGAGGAAACCCACGCAGACACAGAAGAACGTGTAAACTCCACACACAGTGACCCAAGCCGGGAATTGAACCTGGATCCCTGGCGCTGTGAGGCAGCAGTGCTAACCACTGTGCCACCGTTCCGCCCCCATGTGTAGCTTAGGTGCATTGGCCTGGCTAAATTGTCCCTTAGTGTTCCGGGATGCGTAGGTTGGGGGGATTAGCGGGTATATATGTGGAGTTATGGGGATAGGGCCTGGGTGGGATTGTTGTTGGTGCAGACTCAATGGGCCGAATGGCCTTCTTTTGCACTGTACGGTTTCTATGATTTCTATGAAAATCCTTGAAGAGCTTGAGAGTGTTGGGAGTATACTGAGTGGGTTGCCCAGGTGAGATTTGAACCCATGTCCCCAGAGGATGAGCTCTGCATGACTAGCCCAGTGATGTTACCACCATCGCTCCCCTGCTTAATCCAGCACCTTTCATATCATAAAGATAAACCGTGCTAACCCACTGTTGTAGATATCTAATGTAGGATGCCAAGGAGCAGGCGCAGATGGTAGTTACCCAGGGTGAGCTCTTGCATGCCACACTGTCTCTGGGGGTGACCCATGCTAAAGCACGTTGGAAAAACACACACCACTTTCTCAGCACTTTGCAAAGAACAGTAACCTTGTCTTTGAGGGCTGTGTCAGCACTTATTGTCCTAAAAATAAAGTTGTGACATGCTTGCAATCTTTTTTTTAAATCAATTGCCTCGAAACATATATTCAGTTTTACAGGCATTTTAAAATTCAAGGAAGCACATTCAACTTTTTAATATTCTGACAAGTGTGGGTTTTCATTAATGCTGTGGCGACATTTTACTGTCACACCCCTGGATGGACTGAATATCAGAGATACGCAAAAATCTTAATGTTGTTTGCATCAATGTCTTAACTGGTAGCTGAGCAATGGAGATACTTGACTGTCGACACCAATGACTGGATCTTTACAGAAGGATGGGGCTGTGATTGGAGGCAGCCTGGCCCACAAGCAGCAAAGAGTCAATTTAGATCAACTTAGAGTCATAGAGGTATACAGCATGGTAACAGGCCCTTTGGCCCATCTTGTCCATGCCGTCCTTTTTTTTTAAGCCCCTAAGATAATCCCAATTGCCCGCATTTGGCCCATATCCCTCTGTACCCATCTTACCCATGTAACTGTCTAAATGCTTTTTAAAAGACAAAATTGTACCCACCTCAAATGAATGAAGAGAGGCTGGTTTGGCTGGGGTTGTACGCCTTAGAGCAGGGAAGGCTGAGGGGAAACCTCAGTTAGATAGGAAGGAACTTTTCCCCTGAGAAGTGGGGTCAATAACCAGGGGGCATAGATTTAAGGTAAGGGGCAGGAGATTTAGAGGGGATTTGAGGAAAAGCTTTTTCACCCAGATGGTGATGGGAATCTGGAACTCGCTGCATGAAAGAGACGGGAACCCTCATAACATTCAAGAAACATTTAGATGAACCCTTGAAATGCCATAGCATAAAGGGCTACGGACCAAGTGCTGAGAATTGGGATTAGAATAGATAGGTGCTTGATTGCTGGTGGAGACAGGATGGGCTGAAGGACCTCTTTCTATGCTGTAAGTGGGATTTTCAGCTGCCGCCAAAATCAATTAACTTTTGAATCGCTTGCCGCTTTGTCCACCCATTTGTGACAGGGCCATAAGATCTGACCCCAAGACTCAATATCTAAGGGCTCATTCTAGCACCAGCTGGATTTTCCAGTCAACGTGCGAGCAATACGCATCCAGATCGATGTGGTAGTCTTGGTTTGGAAAAGGGGTGTGTGCGCCACACTTGAATCTGTGGGACACTCCTCCACCACGTCCATAATGGCCACCGGACCACTGCCACGGCCACCCCCATCTCGCTTCCGGGAGAGCATTCAATTCTTCCCAGTGGCTTTGGCCTTCCTAACGAAGGAATTGTGACTCATTTAAGACTGGATTTTGGACCTGCACCTTGACATCACAGAGTTAGGGGGTCGAGAGACGTGTTGGAAAAGCAGAGTTGATGTCAGCATGCCTGTCGAAGCTGATACCAAGCCTTTGGGTGAAGTTTGTGGTGAAACTTGGTCAAAGGAGTAGGTTTTAAAGAGCATTGGAAAGGAGGGTGGAGAGGCGCTGCAGCATCACCAGTGGCAGGAGGTTGCAATTACAATGTGACACATTTCCATAATCAATTTTCAATATAAATGTACGCTTAAAGATTTACAATGCATAAAATACACACAAGTAACAGAAAGGTGACAACAGGAGGTAACATTTTTTTACCCAGGAACTGCATGCAGGCACATGATTCTAAATATAATATATTTTTTAAACAGCATAATCGCTGACTCAGACGATATTGCATTTCTTGAGGAGAATCATTTGGACTTTGAGTTATCATGTGAAGCAGGCAATGTCAGATCAGATGCCCATTTCCTCCTGACTCTTGCTTGTTGTGTGCTCAGGGTCTTGACGGGGGCTTTGGGGCATTGTCCAATCTCCCAAAGTGGTTTCTTGAAACCATGGGCGGCATTTTCAGCTCACTCCCGCCCCGAGACTGGAAATTCCCGCTCGAGGTCCACAGATCTTTAAATGGTCTGTCAAATTCCCTGTCCCACCTGTGATGATTCCCCCAGTGGGCAGGACAGGAAAATGTATCCCCATTAGTGGGCGGCACAGTGACACAGTGGTTAGCATTGCTGCCTCTCAGCGCCAGAGACCCAGGTTCGATTCCTGGCTTGGGTCACTGTCTGTGTGGAGTTTGCACATTCTCCCCGTGTCTGCATGGGTTTCCTCCAGGTGCTCCGGTTTCCTCCCAAAGGTGTGCTGGTAAGGTGGATTGGCTATGCTAAATTGCCCCTTAGTGCCAGTGAGACTGGCTAGGGTACATGCATGGGGTTATGAGGATAGGAACTGGGTGGGGTTGTGGTCGGTGCAGACTCGATGGGCCGAATAGCCTCCTTCTGCACTGTAGGATTCTATGATCATTCTTCTTTATTTATAGGGTGGCACAGTGGTTAGCACTGCCGCCTCGTAGTGCAGGGACCTGGGTTCAATTCCGGCCTTGGGTCAGTATATGTGTCAAATTTGCATGTTCTCCCCGTGTCTGCGTAGGTTTCCTCCCACACTCCAAAGATGTGCGGGTTGGGTTGATTGGCCATGCTCAATTGCCCCTTAGTGTTGGGGGGATTGGAGGGGTTGATGCATGGGGTTGCGGGGACGGGGCCTGGGTGGGATTGTGGTCAGTGCGGACTCGATTGGCTGAATGCCTCTCCCTGTACTGTAGGGATTCTATGATAATTCTATTTACACTTTTGGACCTCTGCAAGCGGTTGGAGTTTCCTGTCCTTCTGGATCTTTCTTACTTTGCAGTCATGCGATCTGACTTTATTATTACATATGCTTCCAATGTTAACTCATTACCCTTCAATTCCCCTTCCCATTGTCTATGAGAGAGATGTACAATGCGTGGCCTATCAGACATTTCCGTGAGATACAACGATCCAAGGTTAGGTGGTCTATTTGCATCGTTAGTATTTCTGTTGCTTTCAAACTTGACATTTCCAGACTTCAGACAGCGGAGTCACTTCATAAAACACCAACTATCCTTTTTTGTAAATTCAGTAAGCTCTGAGCTGTTTGTTTGCTAACCCTATATTATCGTGAGGGGGTTACACAACTTTACATATGTTTGTGTGGGAGTCTGTTATGACAGGTCTGTTTTTTTTTTCAAATAAAAATGTAGTTCTCTGTGAAATGTAGAAAGAATAACATTAACCGTTATTAACTTCTTTTCCTGTGGGTTAGTTCAATTTTATTGTTTCAAATTGTAAATTCTTCATATTAAACAGAGTGATGCAGTGTTTACTTTGAAGCTGACTTGAACAAAATTATTCTGCCTTGGGGAACTAAATATTTCCAATATCTGAGGAGGTTTCTTCCCCCGACCTTGATCTTCCCTTCTCCTCTCCTAAACGGTCATTATGTAGGTGTGAATTTTGGGTATGAATTGTTAACTTGCTAATTGCATGTGGCAGGCATCACAACTGGATCTTGTCCTAGAAAGTGTTCCACCATTAACCCATAAGATTGACTTGACCTCTGTCCTGTTATTACTGTCCAATTTTATCTTTGCCCAATTGTCTAATGCAATGTCAGCCACTAAAGTGATATTTACTGTGATTGTCTTTATTTCATAGACCTTTGGTGTGTGACAAGCCAAAGAGATCTAAGAATTACTGTGTGTATATACTTCAATCGTGTAATACCAGGTGGCACTACTAGAAAAGGGAAGATTATCTAACTTCTAACAGTGCAGATGAAAAGCGACAGTGCCATTGACTCTTGCCTGGAGCTGAAGGGCTCTTGAGCCTTCTCCCTTTTCATTTGAAAGCTTACTGGCTCCTTTTTAACCATCTTAAAGTGTGTGTTCCTTGATGTCAAGGCTTTCAGGAGCAATATTGAAAAGAGCTCTCATCTCACATGAGTGGTTTCAATTCAAACACTGCCGGATTTAGCATTGCAGCTACCTGGAGCGAGATCAGTGCTACGCCGTTCCAAATCTCTGTTAACTGCATACTGTGAACCATCTCCAACTCAACCGAACCAAAACTTGTGTTGAATTGCTTGTTTTAAATCAGAATCAATACACAATATAGATTGCGTGCTGTTGCTTAAACAGCTGAGACCAATGGCGAGAAAACAGTCCCTTTATTAACCAGCTATGTCGAGCAAACGATGCTTCTGCACTCATGTTCAGATGCACCACACTGTCAAGCAGACGCCTACCATGGAGTGTGTTGTATAAGTCTGTTAAGCAGCAACGCAAGTCTTGCACGCCTGCCGGGATCATATCACTGTGCAAGTACTTCCATGCTTTGCTTCTCAGAGGCAGCAAAGACATCCATTTTGCTTTCACACTCTGTTGATGTACCAAGTCCCTTTCAATGAAGGCAAGGGCGAAAAACCAGTTTGCTCTTCTTGGGTAATTCCTGCACATATAAAAAAAAAAGAGAACAAATTCACATTTCCGTTGCACCTTCCATCACCGTAGGACATCCCAAAGTGCTTTCCAGCCAAAGAAGTACATTTGGAAATGTACTCACTGTTGCAACACAGGAAACATGACAACCAATTTGGATCCAGAAAATCCTACCAATAACAAATGAAATAATGACCAGATAATCTGTTCTGTAGATTTTAGTTGAGGGATAAATATTGGCAAATTTACCAGGGATTACTTCCCTGCTCTTCTGAAAAAGCAACACCACGAACCTCTGATACCCACCTGAGGATAGAACAGGCATTGGCTTAACATCTTAGTTACAAGACAGTGGGCGCGATCTCACTGGCCATTCACGCCACGTTCCCACTGCAGCGCGGTCAGAGAATTTGGCACCCAGCCAAATCTCAGTTCACTGCAGCGGGATGGGAAAATCCTGCCAGCATGAACGGCCGTAACATTTCGTCCAGCATCCCTAGTGGAGCAGCACTTCCTCAATGCTGCAGTGGAGTGTCTGCCTGGATTTTAAACTCAAGTGTCTGGCATGAGGTTTCACTCCAATGTTCTGACAGAGACATGACAGTGTTACAACCCGAACCTTGGATGACTCCATGCAGCGCTTCTACATTGGAGTGCTATGGGGCAGCATGGTAGCACAGTAGTTAGCATTGCTGCCTCACTGCGCCAGGGACCCAAGTTCGATTCTGGCCTTGGGTGACTGTCTGTGGATTCTTCCCGTGTCTGTGTGGGTTTCCTCCGGCTGCTCCGGTTTCCTCCCATTGTCCAAAGATGTGCAGGTTAGGTGGATTGGACATGGTAAATGCACAGGATTATGGGAATGTGTGGGCCTGGGTGGGATGCTGTTACGGAGAATTAGTGCAAACTCCATAGGCCCTAATGGCCTCCTTTTGCACTGTATGGATTCGATGATTCTATGCTGGTTGTTGTTGCCCTGGTTTCATTGCAGTGTTGAGGTAAATTAGATTTTGCTGTTGTCTTCTTTATTTACTGATGGCCAACTCATGAGATGGTATTCCACAGGGAGCCGTGCCATGGTAACGACTCCAATTACCATTATTCATCACCGCAATAATCAACAGCCTGGGGGTTACCATTGACCTGAAATTGAACTGGAGTAACCACATAAATACTGCAGCTACAGGTGCAGATCGGAAGCTGGAAATCCTGCAGAAAGTAACTCATCCCCTGACTCTCCTAAGTCTGTCCAATATCTCCAAGGCACAAGTCAGGAGTGTGATGGAACACTCTCCATTGGCTGAGTACAGCTCGAACAACACTCGAGGAGCTTGATACCAGCCAGCTTGATTGGCACCCCATCCACAAACATTCACACACTCCATCACCAGCACACGTAGCGTATGTACCAAATGCACTGCTGGAACTCACCAAGGTTCCTTAGACAGCTCCTTCCAACCGTACACCACCAATGACTAGGGCTGCAGATTCCTGGAAACACCACCACCCGGACATTCCCCTCCAAGCCACTCACCATCCTGAAGGTTTAAAGTTTATTTTATTAGTGTCACAAGTAGGTTTACATTAACACTGCAATGAAGTTACAGTGAAAATCCCCTGGTTGCCACACTCTGGTGCCTGTTCGGGTACACTGAGGAAGAATTTAGCATGGCCAATACACCTAACCAGCACGTTTTTGGAATGTGGAAGGAAATCTGAGCACCCGGAGGAAACCCATGCAGACATGAGAAGAACATGCAGACTCCGCACAGACAGTGACCCAAGCCGGGAATCGAACCTGGGTCCCTGACGCTGTGAGGCAGCAGTGCTAACCACTGTGCCGGCTTGGAAATATATCACCATTTCTTCACTGTCACTGGGTCAAAATCCTGGAACTTCCTCCCTAACAGCACGGTGGGTGTGCCTACACCACATGGACTGCAGCAGCTCAAGAAGGCAGCTCACCACCACCTTCTCCAGGACAATAGGGGATGGGCAATAAGTGCTGGGCTAGCCAGCGACGCCCACATCCCATTCATAAATAAAGTCAGCACTTCTATTGGCGATTGTTTCTGTTGGTATCTCCAGAGGTGGAAAGAATCAACTAATTCAGCCTTCCTGGTCTGTGTAACCAGTTACTCCATTAGTGAACGATTCTAATTCTCTTCAACATCGAAGGCAGACTTTGGTCCATTTCCATAGCTAGTAATTCCCGGAACAGGTTGCTAGTCTGTCGCCAAGGGCTTATAGATTGAGGGATATCACTCCACATCAAGCGTGGCTGACCGTGAATCTCTCCTGCTCTTACCGCCAGCCATTGGCATGTTTGGAAGGATTTACAGGTTGACACTCAACCTGTTTGGCTGCGTTATGAACGTAGGGATGGCACAGTGGTTAGCATTGCTGTCCCACAGCACCAGGGACCTGGGTTCGATTCCCGGCTTGGGTCACTGTCTGTGTGGAGTTTGCACGTTTCCCCCCCAGCCGTGTCTGCGTGGGTTTCCTCCGGGTGCTCCGGTTTCCTCCCACAGTCTGAAAGAAGTGCTGGTTCGATGCATTGACACGAACAGGTGTCGGAGTGTGGCGACTAGGGGAATTTCAGAGTAACTTCATTGCAGTGTTAATATAAGTCTTAATTATGACTAATAAATAAACTTTACTTTACCTTCCTTGGCCATCAATTCCTTGGGTGGGACATCAAACCCGCAGCTCAGAGACAGGGACGCTAGCCCAGTGCGCCACAGGACTGCCATATTAATGTACAATAGGTGTAACCAAATTAGAAACCCGAATAATAAACATGGAGTTGCACTCTGAATTTTTTAAACCACAACATTTCAAAGGATGCCAACACTTCAAAGATAATCTTATTACAACTAATATTATGGATGTCTTTTAAAATCACTTTGATTAGCAGGGATCCAAAATTTAAATTCTTCTGCATTGGAATTAGTCATTCCACTAATTCCTTAATATTAGAACGGAGCCTAAATATTCATTCATAAATATTCAAATATGATTGTGCATATTCATGTTGTATGTTTTATTTAGTTGCAGCTGATAGTAGTGGAACACGTTTTATGTTGGATCCAAACTCAACCTATTTGTCGATTGATTCAATTCAGATTAAACTCTGATTTCCTTTTTAAAAAAAAGGGAAATTTAACCCTGTTGAAAGAACAACTTCATAGAATCCCTACAGCGCAGAAGGAGGCCATTCGGCCCATTGAGTCTGGACCCACAACAATCCAATCCAGGCCCTATCCCTGTAACCCCATGTAGCTACCCTGCTAATCCCCCTGACACTTAAGGGCAATTTATCATGGCCAATCCACCTGACCACATCTTTGGAGGGTGGGAGGAAACCGGAGCACCCGAAGGAAACCCACACAGACACTGGGAGAACGTGCAAACTCCATACAGTGACCCGAGGCCAGCAAAGAACCCAGACTGGCGCTGTGAGGCAGCATTACAAACCACTGTGCTGCCCAATTTAGTAAGCACATTTTGAGTCTTCAAGGATCAGTTTGCAATTGATTAGTTTTACCAGTGTTATCACTATTGAAATGCGGGCAGTGTGTGCACAGCAAGATCCCACAAATGAGATGAATAACTGGAAATGCTCATCAGTCTAGGCAGTATCTGTGAACCTGGTGTGTGGTGTGCGCGTGCATATGCATGTGTGTGTGTGCATTATGTGCATGTATTATGCATATGTATGTGTGCATTATGCACATGTGTGCATGCATTATGCACATGTGTGAAAGAAGACTGTGCATAAAATATAAATACGTCCCTAATCTTCCTGCTACATTTGGAGTCTTTTGAATGTGAGTGAAAGACATGGAGCAGGTTCTTGCAATTTGGGTTCAAGTTCACTGCACTCTTTTTGTATAATGCAATCACGCCATTGGCCTTTACTTGTAATTATCATTAGATATTGAATTCCCAAGTTAGACAGATCAAGTTTAAAATCATTTACCTTGATGATTAACAGTAATCTGCAGGGCTCGTAACCAAATTTTAAATGGCGAAGTAGCAAGAAAACTGAAACAAAGTCGAGGGTTTTTTAAAAAAAATACAACACCCACGTATTAATCATTTTCAATCTCTTTCTCCCACTAACAATGTGGCAACTTGCATTTATATTGCACCTTTTAACAAGGGGGAGGGTGGGTGGCACCCCCCCACCCCCCCCCCCCCCCCCCCCCCCCCCCCCCCCCCCCCCCACCCCCCCGCCAAACCAATGACATGTTTTGTAGCAGCGGAGATAGGTCCGCATTTAGCTGGCAGCAGAATCTTCCAGTCCCATCAATGTCAATGACTTTTTCTGTGGCTTGCACTCTCCACGTCTGCGGGGCGGGGGGGCAGGTGTGACTCCGATCAGCAGGACCTGAAAATCCCACCAGCAGGAAGGGCTGGAAAATTGCAGCCAGTGGAACCGCCTCGAGGGCGATTATCAAATCAAGCTCAGCGCAGGGTCACATCAGGAGACAATGGAACCGGTGACCAAAAGCTTGGTCAAGGCAAAAGTCTTTGAGGGGCAGCATACAGAGAGAGAGAGGGAGGAGCGGAGAGGTTTACAGAGGGGATTCCAGAGCTTGGGGCCTAGGCTGTTTGAAGACTCAACAGTCAATGATGGAGTGTAGAGGAATTGGGATTGCACAAGACAGGCACACCAATCTCTCGCTACAATTTTCAAACACTCTCTCATCACACTGCAAGTCACTCTGATCTGACACTGCCATTAATAGGCATTCCTTTTTGGCCAAATCAAATAAACCAAATCAAACAAACTCAGGGACAAAGCAAGAAGCAGCCCCCTAAAAGAAGGGAACCGCCCAAAACAAAAGACAATGCAGAAAGGAAACTGAAAACAATCAAAATGTGATTAAGGGGGTCGATAATATACCCCAGTCCCTGCGGTGCCCAACGGGCATGGAAGGACTCAATGATGCCCTTGGACATCGCATGCTCCCTCCCCAGGGACACCTGGCCATGAATATAGCTGTGGTAGAGGAGCAGATAGTTGGGTTAAACGACTTCCTCAATTGCCTGGACTGTTTATAGCTTGTTCGTCTAGGCCCAGGAGCATGTTCACGAGGAAGTCCTCCACCTTCCCTGCCCCTCTCCGCACCAGGTGACTTTGACCTGACACTGCCTTTAATAGGCAAAGAACATTCACTGGATTTTCAGAGAGAGGCACATTAATGTGTAATAACTTTGTACCGATATTCTTGTACATTTTGTTGAATTATACAGAGTGACTGCTTGCTGCAATTGAGTCAGCTCATAGTTAATCTCCTTTGCATTGTATAAATATGCAAGCATGCTCTCTTGCTCTTTCCCACGTTTGGGTGTCACCAATGTCGCGGAGGTGTCAGGGTTTGTATTATATGTGGTGTGAAAATTCAATTTAATGTGTGACTCAGAAGAATTGGGAGAGCCATGCATCTGGAAAAGTCAAAAAAGTGAATGTAGAGATGGGAGGTATACACTAGAGTTTATGGTACTTAATCCCAGAATGTGCACACAGCTTGTGTCTGGCTGGAATATGAAAGAGAATGATTCCTTTCTGCTGGTGACAGTTCCAACTGGCTGAGATGAAATTACAGCTGAGACCCATGTATACAAGACACTGGACAACACATCAGGTCATTGACCCAGTAATTGAAAGGTTAATGGGAGAGACAACGATTATGAGCAGTCCTGGTGCTAACACTTAGTCTGATTGCTTAGTTGAGTTTCACTCCAATATTTTTTTCACTCAGTCTGATTCAGCCCAATCTGCTGCCAATTCAAAACTATTGTTAATCCTGATTTACTCTAGTTAATGGGAACTGCTTCCTGCTGTGACCCTGAGCTCCAGCTGTTTTCCGACACTCCATATTGCATAGCTTATTTCTGTTGACCATCTATTACAGAAAAAGAATGAGAAAAGATGAAGGTTGAAAATATGTGCAGACTCCAAACTCAAACAGTATATCTGTATCCCTGCATACAAGAGAAGCACTGTCAGACGCTGTTCTGAGTGAGGAGTTCAGGTTGATTGAGATGAACACCTTTGAAGTTGTGACAATAATGTAATGACTTTGACCTTCAAATAGAAAGGGGAGACGTTAACACAAAATCCAAGACCAATAGGTTGGAATGGGTGGATTTCAGAACGATAAAGCCTCGCAAGAGTTTAGTTTATTTATTATTAGTCACAAGTAAGGCTTACATTAACACTGCAATGAAGTTACTGTGTGAAGAGGTGAGGAAGGGGGCAGGCATCCATGAGAATTGGCAAAATACTGTGGTGTGGAGATGCCGGCGTTGGACTGGGGTAAACACAGTAAGAAGTTTAACAGCACCAGGTTAAAGTCCCAACAGGTTTATTTGGTAGCAAAAGCCACACAAGCTTTCGGAGCCTTAAGCTCCTTCTTTAGGTGAGTGAGAATTCCCACTCACCTGAAGAAGGAGCTTAAGGCTCCGAAAGCTTGTGGCTTTTGCTACCAAATAAACCTGTTGGACTTTAACCTGGTGTTGTTAAACTTCTTACTGAAAATACCGTGGCACAGTGGTTCGCACTCGCAGTGCCAGAGATTCAGGTTCGATTGGGTGACTGTCTGTGTGGAGTCTGCACGTTCTCCCCGTATCTGCGTGGGTTTCCTCCGGGTGCTCCGGTTTCCTCCCACACTCCAAAGAGGTGCAGGTTAGGTTGACTGGCCATGCTAAATTGCCCCTTGGTGTCAGGGGGATTAGCAGGATAAATATGTGGGGTTATGGGGCTAGGACCTGGGTGGGATTGTGGTCGGTACAGACTCGATGGGCCAATTGGCCTTTTTCTGCACTGTAAGAATTCTATGATTCAGGCCCTAAGCAACTCCGGTGATTGGAAGTGTTAGTGTAATTGTCGAGGACAAGTATGTATTTACCTCTTGTCATTCCTGGGGGCCATTTTTTATTATTAGTCACAAGTAAGGCTTACATTAACACTGCAATGAAGTTACTGTGTACACACTCTTTCTGGTGCTAGTGAGACGTTGTGGCCCACCACGTTTTTTATTTGCCTTAACTTTGCACATTTCAACAGTGAATTATCAGTACAAATGATTTCTCTTTTAGATCGTTCAACTATATATTTTGTTTCTAATCTGTGGTATTTAGAAATTGGTGAAACAGGTATTTTCACGCTGCTAAAATCTTTTGGTATTGCATCTCCTACCTTCTTGCCCATATTGGATATTAGACTCTCTCTCTCCCCCCCCCCCCCCCCCCTCAACCCCCAGCCCCCAGCCCCCAACATTGAAATCCATCTTTTCATCCATTAAAGTCAGTAGAAGGAGATTAAGAACAAGGAGATTTTGACAGCTGCTTCTCGGCAGCTCTGTCAAGATACCTGTGCTTTGCTCTCTTACTTTACAATTAATTAGAGCTACTCGATTGAATTTCTGCCTTGTCCATTGTTACCGGGCCCCCTGTGATCTGAGATGTACTCCACGTTACACGTGACCTTGTCCCTGTGTAAAATGTCCTCTGTGTCCCGCCAGCTGATGAAGAAGATCCGAAATCGCTCTTGGTGACAGATGCTGATTAGGAGGGGCCGTGCGTGTGAGGGATGGAGATTCGTTTTAGCCGCGGTCGTTCCTCACTCAGACGAGCTTGGTTTGGCTGGCCGGGTTCCAGTCTGTCTCTGTAGACGCCACTGGCAAGAGAGTATAACTCTGAGCCTGATGGGTGAAGGCTGTAGACCGTGTATGGACTACTTGAGAATTTCGCAGCAGTCAGGATAACTAAGCATATCTGAATTGAAATGATGTGAAGCTAAGGAAGTGGATTAAAGGGGTTTCTGCTACCCTTCACACATGTATAAACCAGCCTGCGTCGCATGCAATCTTAATAATTGCTGTTACTTTGACAGCACATTCGCATTAAATATAGATGATATGAGAATTTCATGTATCCCTCAAGTGCATGGATTTAATCCCTTTCACGTTTATTTTCTCTTACAATTCAAGAGCTGCATGAAGAGAAACCTTTCAATGAGTTTCCTCCCCTTTGCGTTCTCCCAATCACAATAAGGCTGGCCAGACACCTAACTGTACCTATCCAAGAGGCCCTTCACTATGTGTGATCTTCAAGCATGTGTATCTTCAGTTGAGTCCAGGCTGAGAGGAATTGTTACTTGGCTTTATCCACTGTTTATCGTCCGGGCTCACTTGTGGCCTCACCAGGAGAGATTCTCTCCGGCAAGAATCACAGCTGGTCCCCAGCAAAGGGGGGAAAACAAACGTGATGGCCTCGGTAGTAGAACCGGAGGCCATTGCCACTGAGCACCTTGGCACTGCCCACCGGGCACCGGTGGATTGGCCATGCTACATTGCCCCTTCATGTTCCAAGATCGTAGTGTCCCAAGATTTAGTTGTTGCAGGCTTGGAGGGCTGAAGGGCCTGTTCCTGTGCTGTAATTTTCTTCGTTCTATGTAGGTTAGATGGATTGGCCATGGGAAATGTGTTGGGTTATGGGGATGGGGTGAGGGTGGGAGTGGGGTGGGGGGGAGGGTTGGGCCTGGGTAAGATGTTCTGTCAGAGAGCTGGAGTAGACTCGATGGGCCAAATGGCCTCTTCTGCACTGTAGCTATTCTATGATCCTGGAGGGCGATGCCCTATGACAGGAAAGTGACATTTGAAGCTTTACCCATGACCTTATCCAAACTTTTACCTTCAAAAGTACAAACTCTGAAATCAGTGCAAGGTTGCTGAAATGAGTGGGCCTCTTCTTCAGAATGTCAAAATTCTGCTGGTTGACAGGTAACCCTATCCTGGGCAACACATTTTCTGATTGCTCTCAGTAAAATTGATGACCATTTATTTGATTGCTGTTTGTGGCTACTGTGTGCAAGTTGACTACTTTATTTCCCTACGAGACGGCAACCACATTTGAAAACATGGGAAGTCTTGTTGCTCAGTGGGTTGTGCCCCTGCCTCTGAGTCAGAACCTTCAGGTTGAAGTCCCATTCCAGGGCTTTTTAGCCACGGGAATAATACAGTCAAACAGGTTAACAACCTGCCGGCTAATCCTTCCAAGCGGAAAGGGCGGGTGAGATTCCTGGTCAGCCGTGATGGTATGCAGAGCGGTGCCTCAATCAGTTGCGAAAGCCCACCAACACCTCTACTTTCTCAGGAGACTAAGGAAATTTGGCATGTCAGCTACGACTCTCACCAACGTTTACAGATGCACCATAGAGAGCATTCTTACTGGTTGTATCACAGCTTGGTATGGCTCCTGCTCTGTCCAAGACCTCAAGAAACTACAAAGGGTTGTGCACGAAGCCCAGTCCATCACTCAAACCAGCCTCCCATCCATCAGCTCTGTTTACACTTCCCGCTGCCTCGGAAAAGCAGCCAGAATAATTAAGGACCACATGCACCCTGAATATTCTCTCTTCCACCTTCTTCCATAAGGAAAAAGATACAAAAGTCTGAGGACACGTACCAACTGACTCGAGAACCACTTCTTTCCTGCTGCCATCAGACTTTTGAATGGACCTACCTCGCATTAAGTTGATCTTTCACCAGCTATGACTGTAACACTGGAAGGATTAGCAGTTTAAAACAGAGATGAGGAGGAATTTCTTCAGCCAGAGAGTGGTGAATCTGTGGAACTCTTTGCCACAGAAGGCTGTGGAGGCCAGGTCATTGAACGTCTTTAAGACAGAGATAGATAGGTTTTTGATTAATAAGGAGATCAGGTGTTATGGGGAAAAGGCAGGAGAATGGGGATGAGAAAAATATCAGCCATGATTGAATGGGGGAGCAGACTCGATGGGCCGAGTGGCCTGGTTCTGCTCCTATGTCTTATGGTCTTATGGTTGCTAACCTGTTTGCCTGTATCATTCCCATGGCTAATAAGCCCTGGGATGGGACTTCAACCTGAAGGTTCTGACTCAAAGGCAGGTCACAACCCACTGAGAAACAAGACATTCTGCACCCTCTCCTTTCTTTCTCTATGAACAGTATGCTTTGTCTGTAAAGCGCACAAGAAACAATATTTTTCACTGTACATTAATACATGTGACAATAATAAATCAAGTCAAAAATCTATATCCACTTCTCTCTCTCTCTCTATAAACAGAGAGTAATACCTACTGACCCTAGTGGCCTGTAGTTAATTACAAACAGACACACAGACTTTTATTGATCTGAAGCCTTTTGGGTTGTCGTATAAGATGCTATTTAAATTAAAGTCCCTACCTGTGAAAGCTTCCAGGTGTCACAGGCTATGCTGAAATTCCTGCAGAAGGACAAAGAACAAAGAACAAAGAACAATACAGCACAGGAACAGGCCCTTCGGCCCTCCAAGCCCGCGCCGCTCCCCGGTCCAGGATTGAATCCTGAATCCAGGATCCCCGCCCAATTTTCCAGCCTATCTACATACTAATATCCTATCCCCGAGCTGTCCCTCACAGCTATGATGCTTTGTTCATCACAACCTATTAACTCACCCCTGCCCCCCCATTCCAGACCATGTGATCTCCAGGGAGAGGCGAAAACCCAGAGTGAAAACCCCAGGGCCAATATGGGGAAAAAAAAATCTGGGAAATTCCTCTCCGACCCCCTGAGGCGATCGAAACGAGTCCAGGAGATCACACTGGCCCTGATCGGAAAATGCTTCCCAACCCTATTCATTTCCACTTCCACGAACACCATCTGAATTCCCTGCCCCCGAGACAGGTTCCCAACTATCCGCAGTCTCGCTCTGTACTGGCACCAGCAAGATGATCATAGAATGAAACCTTGAAACGAGAAACAAAGAACAATTAGCCCGCGCCGCTCCCTGGTCCAAACTAGACCACTCTTTTGTATCCCTCCATTCCCACTCCGTTCATATAGCTGTCTAGATTAGTCTTAAACGTTCCCAGTGTGTCCGCCTCCACCACCTTGCCCGGCAACCCATTCCAGGCCCCCACGACCCTCTGTGTAAAATATGTCCTTCTGATATCTGTGTTAAACCTCCCCCCCTTCACCTTGAACCTATGACCCCTCGTGAACGTCACCACCGACCCGGGGAAAAGCTTCCCACCGTTCACCCTATCTATGCCTTTCATAATTTTATACACCTCTATTAAGTCTCCCCTCATCCTCCGTCTTTCCAAGGAGAACAACCCCAGTTTCCCCAATCTCTCCTCATAACCAAGCCCCTCCATACCAGGCAACATCCTGGTAAACCTCCTCTGCACTCTCTCCAAAGCCTCCACGTCCTTCTGGTAGTGTGGCGACCAGAACTGGACGCAGTATTCCAAATGCGGCCGAACCAACGTTCTATACATCTGCAACATCAGACCCCAACTTTTATAGTCTTTGCTCTGCTTTCGGGCAATTTCTAGCCTCATTCTGAGTTGCTTCTTTCTCAGCAGAGGTGAACATTCCAACAATAAGCTGCATGTGGTCGGGAGAGGGAAGTTATTTTTGGTGTAAATTGGGCGTGAATAATTGGCTGCAAGGCATCTATTTGTAATTTTGCGGAATGGCTCCGCAGTTACAATGTTTCCATTCCATTCCTTTTAAACTTTGGGCTATACACAGGAAGATATTTAAAGCTAACACAGACAGGATTGATCAAGAACTGGGCCTTCTGAATTGTGCAGTGTTTATTCAGTTGTCCCGAGCGCAGGAGAGGGGAGCTGAGAACGTACTGGAAGAGTCTGTGGTTTGTCCATGATATGCGTACATTGGAATAGTCTTGTACGTCAGTGGCTACATATCATCAACTCCCAAGTCTGTTTCAGATGGAAATTGTACACTTACGTCCTGATCTGTGATTTAAATTAAATCAAATCAAGTGGGTAAGTATTAGATCAGCTCATTATTACCAGTGAATCAACCCAAGAGGATCAAACTTGCAATGAATATACAATGATTACTAATCCTTTAGTGGAACCATCATGCATCCATAGAACCATCGAAGCCCCAAAGTGCAGAAGGAGGCCATTTGGCCCTTGAGTCTGCACTGACTCTCTGAAAGGGCATCTTACCCAGGCCCACACCCCCACCCTATCACCGTAACTCCACACATTTACCATGGCTAATCCCCCTAACCTACACACCTTTGCACACTTAAGGGACAATTTAGCATGGCCAATCCACCTAACCTCGGGTGGCACAGTGGTCAGCACTGCTGCCTCACAGCGCCAGGGACCCGGGTTCGATTCCCAGCTTGGGCCACTGTCTGTGCAGAGTCTGCATGTTCTCCCCGTGATCTGCGTGGGTTTCCTCTGTCTGAAAGATGTGCTGGTTAAGTGCATTGACCCGAACAGGTGCCGGTGTGTGGTGACTAGGGGAATTTTGCAGTAACTTCATTGCAGTGTTAATGTAAGCCTTACTTGTGACTAATAAAAAACTTTAAAAACTTTAAGCTTTGGGCTCAGCAAGAATGTGCAAACCTCACATATCACATTGCATGGAATGTCTGTGCCACCAATGATTACCCCAATTGCCACAGTGATGAAGAAAAGGGTTTAAAATTTCTCTCATTGACTGAGGAGGGCAGTCTTGTCTCAGGAGCACACTTGCCTCTGAGGGACTCTGGAGATTTGAGCCATAATCCTGACTGACACACCTGGTACAGCACGTGTGTGTGAAAGATCCCATACGGCACTCTTCAATGAAGAGGCGTTCTGCTGGCCACCCTGGCCAATATTTATCCTTTCACCAACATCACCACAGCAGACTGCCCAGTCTTTATCCCACTATTATTTGTGGAATCTTGCTGTGTAAATCTGCCTCATTTTCTCTGACTCTAGTTCAAAATTGGCCATGGAGCCCTTTGAACTGTAGCAAGGTGTTGAAGAACGCAGAATAAGTGCAAGTTTTTCTTTCCAACTCTACCATGTGTATCAGAAACAATAAAGGATTTGATTTGATTTGATTTATTATTGTCACATGTATTAACATAGAGTGAAAAGTATTGTTTCTTGCGCGCTACGCAGACAAAGCATACCGTTCATAGAGAAGGAAACAAGAGAGTGCAGAATGTAGTAATACAGTTTTAGAAGCATCGAACGAGAGTAAAAGATAGAATTAGAAGGTATGCTGGGCACAGCTTGCAAGAAGTCGCCTCGTTCCGGCGCTATCTTGACATGTATCATTGAGATAATTAGATTTCTATATATACATATATACGTGGTGACATTGTAAACAAATGTGCAATGGCAGCCGCAGGCTAGCTTGGCATTAGGAATAACATTCAGAAGAAAGAGTGAGGAGTGAGGTGAGGAGAAATATCTCAATGGGTGAGAGACTAATTTCTCTCTGTAGGTCTAATTCTTTTATGGGATGTGGGTGTCTCTGGCTGGACCAGCATTCATTGTCCATTACCATCATCTTTGAACTGAGTGGTTTGCTAGGCCATTTCAGAGGGTATTTAAGAGTCAACCACATTGCTGTGGGTCTGGAGTCACATGTAGGCCAGGCCAGGGTAAGGACGGGAGATTTCCTTCCCTCATGGACATTGGTCCAAAGGTGTGCGGGTTAGGTTGAATGGCCATACTAAATTGCCCCTTAGTGTCAGGGGAACTAGCTAGGGTAAATGCATGGGGTTATGGGGATGGGGCCTAGGTGGGATTGTGGTTGGTGCAGACTCGATGGGCTAAATGGCCTCCTTCTGCAGTGTAGGGTTCTATGATTCTAGTGAACCAGATATGTTTTTACAAATATCGACAATGATTTCATGGTCATCAGTAGACTCTTAATTCCAGATTTTTTTTAAAAATTAAAATTCTATCCCCGATCTCAATGGGATTCGAAGCCAGGGCTCCAGAGCAATACCCTGGGTCACTGGGTGGCTAGGCTAGTGGCAATACCATTACGCCATGGTATTGGAGAGGGAATTCTTCTCGGAAGTGTGACAAATGAGGAAAAGAAAGAGGTACGAAGAGGAAACTATCACCCCCTGCTGAGGGGATTGGGGGTCATTTGTAATTTAACCACTCACTCATGCCCCCCTCCATTCCCCACCACCAAAAGATCAAATCATCATCTGGCTTCATGAGTTAAGAACAGGCGCTTGAGGAGGCACCATTGGCCAGCTGCAATCTCCCTTTTCCCAAGTAAGTCACTCAGTAGAGAAATAGAACAAGGAACAAAGAAAGTTACAGCACAGGAACAGGCCCTTCGGCCCTCCAAGCCTGCACCAACCATGCTGTCCGTCTGAAGTAAAACCCCCTACCCTCCTGGGGACCATGTCCCTCTATTCCCATCCTATTCATGTATTTGTCAAGATGCCCCTTAAAAGCCACTATTGTATCTGCTTCTACTACCTCCCCTGACAGCGAGTTCCAGGCACCCACCACTCTCCCTATAAAAAAAAACTTGCCTTGTACAATTCCTTTAAACCTTGCCCCTCGCGCTTTAAACCTATGCCCCCTAGTAATTGACTCTTCCCCCCCCCGGGGAAAAAATGGAGGGGGATTTTTTTTTTCCTTTAAAAATGCAGTTTCCCAGTGTCTGGGTTACCAACTGCGATTATGGCTCCGCTACCCAGCAACTATTTTTAGTGCAACATTTAGAGCCACGTAGGCCAAATGATATTGGATACTGTGGACGTGTTCATTTCCGGAACCAGGGAAGCACTTTAGTGGAGAAAGCAACATTCAACTAGAGGCAAGTTTATTCTCAAGGCTGTCAATCCTATTTTATTTAACGTTTTTCCACCCAGCCAATTAAGTCTCATCTGTAGGCTCACTTTAAGACTGCACGATTGGGATCATTTGGCCAATTCGGACCCTGGGTCACCTTATTGATAAATATTGTGAACAGGGGCCCCAAGATTGACTCTTGTGGTATTACCACAGTTCATGGTTATCCAATTAGGACTATTATCATGGATTATTGCCTTTGTTTACAATTATGTAGCTATTGATGATCTAATTTAGCATTTCCTCCCTTATCTCCAGAGCTTTTATTCTAAACCGATGATTCACCCAGCTCGATTTTCATCATTTTGGATGCAATGGATGAACCCTTGTACCAGGCATTGCCACAATCCAATAGTGATTCTGTCGCCCACAACATATGTGTGTGCTGATTTAATTGGACAGTTAGCTACCTTTTGGTTGGGAATTTGAGGGTCAGTACATTTAATATTAAATTGCCAGTCCCAATCTTCATATTGCACACTGGAAGAATCAGCTACGCAGCCAATTACATTTGCTTCCCTGTGACCCTTTGTCCGCTCTTTCTCCACTCTGAATTCCTGTCTTTCTTACGAAAGCTGATGTCTTGGCCCCAGTGTCCTGGCCTATAATTAGAATAGAATAAAATAGAATCCCTACAGTGCAGAAGGAGACCACTTGGCCCTTTGATTCTGCACCATGTCTCCAACAGAGCATCCCACCCAGGAATATCTATCCCCATGACCCCATGTATTTACCCTGCTACTTAACCTAATCTACACACTAAGGGGCACGTTAGCGTGGCCAATCAGCCGAGCCCTCATCCCTACATCACATTGGGAGAGGCAATGGCCTATTGGTATTATCGCTAAACTATTAATCCAGAAACTCAGCTAATGTTCTGGGGACCCGAGTTCGAATCCCGCCATGACAGCTGGTGGAATTTGAATTCAAAAAAATAATATCTAGAATAAGAATCTACTGGTGACCATAAAACCATTGTCGATTGTCGGAAAAACCCATCTGGTTCACTAATGTTCTTTAGGGAAGGAAATCTGCTGTCCTTATCTGGTCTGGCCTATATGTGTCTCCAGAGCCATAGCAATGTGGTTGACTCTCAACTGCCCTTCAAGGGTAACTAGTGATGGGCAATAAATGCTGGCCCAGCCTGCGACACCCATGTCCCACGAATTAATTAAAAAAATAGAATTAAAAAAACCAGATCGGGTGGGATTTTACGGCTTTGCTCATCCCGAAACTGTAAAATCCTGCCCGAGGTCAACGGACCTTCCCATTGTCCGCTCCTCGCCTGCTCCGATTCCTGTGACGGGCAGCGGTAAAATTCCAGCCATCTTCTTCTTGTTATCACCCTTTAAGGCTACTCGCTGTATGAAAATCAGCTGCTGCGTTTCCTACATTACAAGAGCTGCCTGTGTGGAGTTTACACGTTCTCCCTGTGTCTGCGTGGGTTTCCTCTGGCTTCCTTCCCCAGTCCGAAAGACGTGCTGGTTAGGTGCAGTGACCATGCTAAGCCCTCCCTCAGTGTACCCGAACAGGCGCTGGAGTGTGGCAACTAGGGGATTTTCACAGTAACATCATTACAGTGTTAATGTAAGCCTACTTGTGACACTAATAAATAAACTTTAAACTTATTAATGCTGACAGACAAGTTACAGAAGTGACAAAGAATCATACAGTGCAGAAGGAGGCCATTCTGCCCATCGAGTCTGCACCGACCACAATTCCTTCCAGGCCCTACTCCCCATAACTCCATGCATTTACCCTAGTTATTCACCCTGACAAGGGGCAATTTAGCAGACCAATCCACCTAACCCGCACATCTTTGGACTGTGGGAAGAAACCGGAGCACCCGGAGAAAACCCACGCAGACATGGGGAGAATGTGCAGACTCCGCACAGACAGTGACCCAAGCCGGGAATCAAACCTGGATACCTGGCGCTGTGAGGCGGGAGTGCTAACCACTGTGACACTCTTTTATCCTGGTTTAATAGCATGGGCACAAGGTCAGCAAGCAAGATACAAATGGCTGACAACAGCACTTCTCAGTGCCCTTGGCATCGATACAGTGAGGTGTCAGGTCTAATTGTACTCTAAGGAAAGGCCCAAAATATACATTGTTGTGGATTGAGTTCGAGTCTCTTGATCAACAAGCTGACAAGTGGTGCCTGTATCTTTCTCTCTCTCTCTTTTATATTCATGTTACCAGCTCCAATTCCACAACCATCACTTGTTGTCAATTTTCTGCAGTAGCTCTGACATTAATCTAACAGTTCCATCTGAATGCTCACAGGCCAAGCAGTTGGTTAACTGTGCCAAGTATCAGGGCGTCACCATCTTGTTATTATTATACGTTAGTACTGCTGCATCTAAAAAGATATTTAGCACCAATATCAACCTAACTCACCAGGTGAGAACAGGCCTCATTGGGGACCTGATCCCCGAGTTACACTGGGTGCAATATTACTCTCCTAGGGAGTGGGTGGAGAACAAAATCAGACACGCTGTGGAACTGGCTCCCAACCTCAACGCCCAAGTATTTGCATCCCGGGCGGCACAGTGGTTAGCACTGCTGCCTCACAGCTCCAGGGACCCGGGCTCAATTCCCGGCTTGGGTCACTGTCTGTGTGGAGTTTGCATGTTCTCCCCGTGTCTGCGTGTGTTTCTTCCGGGTGCTCCGGTTTCCTCCCACAATCCAAAGATGTGCTGGTTAAGTTGATTAGCCGTACTAAATTGACCCTAATTTCGGGAGGATTAGCAGGGTAGATAAATATAGGCTTAGCGGGATGGGGTGGCATTGTTTCAGTACAGGCTCAATGGTCTGAATGGCCTCCTTCTGTACTGTAGGGATTCTATGATTAGCCCTGTTAGGTTAAAGTTAAGGCTGTATTTGTGCTATACTTGATCTGTTAAAAATAAATACATAGGCCAGAACTTTCATCCACCAGCTTGGTTGTTCAGAGTCAGTTAGCACTGCTGCTTCACAGCGCCAGGGACCTGGGTTCAAGTCTGGCCTTGGGTCACTGTCTGTGTGGAGTTTGCACATTCTCCCCGGGTCTGCGTGGGTTTCCTCTGGGTGCTCCGGTTTCCTCCCACAGTCCAAAGATGGGCGGGTTAGGTTGATTGGCCATGATAAATTGACCCTTAGTGTCAGGGGGATTAGCAGGGAAAATATGTGGGGTAGTGCCTGGGTGGGATTGTTGTTAGTGCAGGCTCGATGGGCCAAATGGACTCCTTCTGCACTGTAGGGATTCTATGATTCTAAACCTGACTTTTAAAAGTGACTGTCCTGGATGGCTGATTTTCAGTCCTGGGAGATGGGCTACATTAGAAGTCAGGGTTGGTGAGGCTGCAAGTAGTAACAGGTGCACAGGCCGGCTGGGCAGAAGGCCAAACCCAGAGCTCTGACACTTTGTTCAAACATTTTAAAGGAGAATAAAACATAAAGCACCCCTCCAGTCCTCAATGCCCCCCATGGACACTCCCCATGCCCCATTCATGCTAACCTAAGCTGCCCCAAGGTCCCTTACCCTCCATGCCAGCTTATGCTCCTGTACCTACCCCATGGCACTTTATAGCCTTATGAACTTAGTGTCAACTCATGCCAAGCCATGCCCCACCCACCACCCTTTACCCTTACACCCACCATGCCAACTCAGCCAGTAACCACCATGAGCAGACCTCAGGATCCATGCAGAAATAAAAATTAAGTTCTATAAATTAAAATTCTAAGTTTCTAGTGGCAGACTTCACTATATTAAAAAAAACTCTGGGTAGTAACGTTTGCATTCCTTCAACAGCATAAAACCTTATAACAAACATTTTATTCGACTGCATAGTCCCTTATAACAATTAGCACCGAAAATCATAGTACCCCTTCAAACAGTATTACCACTTGTAGCTGTCAGTGAAATGTTGGCACCCTACTGTGATAATGGATGGTTGTGAAATCAGTCATGCAGCACTAATCCAATAATAGAAACTCTCAGGCTATGTCAATAGACAGAGCAAAATAGCCCAATGTTTTTTTAATAAAATTGCAGACAATTTTTTCAGAGAATTAAAGGGCAGGAATTTTAAATGACTTGACATTTTGAGAGCTCCTTTTGACATATACTTTAGACAAGTCCTCTTGACACTTTTGATGGGTCCTCTTGACAGTTGCTTTTGAGACGTGTATACACATCGCTGCCTACTTTCTATGATTCCAAAGTGCACCTTACCTCCCCCAAAGGGATCCCGATTTCCTGGTACAAGATCCAATTGGGTACCCTAGATATCCAAAGAAATGCACAAACTTCAGACCCGCTCTTATTCGGTCTATTCGGCCAACTTTTGATTTCAAACTCCTAAGCTACCAAAGTCCAATTTGAGTGGAGGCAACTAATGATCTAAGTGGCCTCTGTGAACCTTTAAATGTGTGAAATGTGAACTGCCCCAATTCCTGGCCCCGCGAAAATGATCAGAGGCAGGACTTGCAATTTCTGAACTCATCTGCCATTTTTTTACCAAGATGGACAAGTGAAAATTCAGGCCATTGATTCAATCCTGGATTAAAATCCAGCGGAATAGAAAAATGTATCCCTCCATAAGAAGCCAGTATTATTCTGCAAACTCATGAGAACCTCATATCCGGCCTCCAGGCGTGAGACCTGTGAGATTTTACAGCCTAAAATAGTTGAATAGTGGTTTGCCAACAGAACTGCACTCAACATTTCTCATAATTCATGCTGTGAAGCCCTTGAGACATTCAGCATGATAAATTACTGCATAAATAAATGCATACATTGTTATTTTTGCATCTTACTTTCCTTCTCATTACTCTGTCTTGTGTGGTATGCCAGAAGGAAAGGATAGTGTGTTATGGTTCCGGTCAGAAACTCCAAAGTGTTTTATGGAGCCCGCCTGGATCATAAGTTTTGCGTCTTGAATTTGACTAGGATAAGCATGATAGGCTTCACTTCAGGTATGATTCAAATGACCCACTAGGGAGCTTTTATCAAACAAAGTTTATTGAAGAATATAGTTAATATATACAGTAAGAAAATTAGCAAAAACTTTTATCAATTACAAACGAGAAACAAAACAACCACTATAATGTATAACCCTTAACAAAGATATCTAATGTGTTCCAGTCAAACCAAAACCCTTGCCATAGACAAAACCCTTTAAACAGTCTCAATGCAGCAGACTACTGCTTACGTGATAATGGAAATTGAGTCCTTTGGGTGAAGTCTGCAGTTCTTTGGATTCACTCTGAACAGTTTGAAGACAAGACAGCTTCCCAAAGCACCAGACAGTGCACCACACATTCTGGTCCAGCCCCCAATAACAGCAGGTTTTCACCCTTCAGGAAAACAAGATCTTGTTTTCAGCTAACCAACAGAATTTTCAAAACACCAGGGAGAGAGGGAAAACACTTCTTTTTAGCTTGCTGCCCCTTCTAAAACTCAACTCTAACTATAGCCAAACAGAAACTGAAATCTTAAACTCATTGGGAAAAAAACTGTCCAAAAACACATGACTGTCCTCCTAACAATGCAGGATTGTAAACCTAATCCCAGAGGAAACACAAACAACCCATTTAAATCATTTAAGGAGCAACAAAAGGACGCTTTGTCGTCAGCCCGGCAACAATGACATCACTGAAACTGTGAGTTGCAGAAATCATGTTTTTAAAAAAAACTTTTCTTAAAGCTACACTAATGTCACAAGTGTCACTCATGAACCTCTTTAA
Source organism: Mustelus asterias (assembly GCF_964213995.1). Taxonomy (NCBI): domain Eukaryota; kingdom Metazoa; phylum Chordata; class Chondrichthyes; order Carcharhiniformes; family Triakidae; genus Mustelus; species Mustelus asterias. The sequence continues at coordinate 102,401,472 of NC_135811.1, forward strand.
CAAGAAAGAATCCAATCACCTCCCTTTGAAACTCAACAGGGTTGCCATTGCTGGAGTTTCCCATCAATATTATGGGGGTCACCATTGACCGAAAACTTAACTGGACCAGCCACATAGGTCAGAGACTGCGAATTCTGCGGCTGATAACTCACCTCCTGACTCCCCAAAGCCTGTCCACCATTTACAAGGCCTAAGTCAGGAATGTGATGGAATACTCTTCACTTGCCTGGATGAGTGCAGCTCCCACAACACTCAAGAAGCTTGACACCATTTAGCACAAAGCAGCCCTGCTCAACGGGCACCCCATGCATCACCTTAAACATTTGCTCCCTCTGCGACTGATGCACAGTGGCAGCAGTGTGTGCCATCTACAAGATGTCCTGCAGCAACTCACTAAGGCTCTTTCAACAGCGCCTTTCAAACCAACGAACCCTACGGCCCAGAAGAGCTAAAGCAGCAGACACATGGGAACACCAACACCTCCAAGATTCCCTCCGAATCAACTTGGAACTATTCTTTCAATGTCGCGTGGTCAAAATCCTGAAACACTCGCTGACAGTATTGAGGGTGTGTATGAACACCATGCGATTGTAGTGGTTCATTCCTAGACCAATTAAAGAGAAGCAACAAATACAGCCCTTGTTAATTTATTTATTAGTGTCACAGGCTCACATTAACACTGCAATGAGGTTATTGTGAAAATCCTCTAGTCGCCACACTCCGGTGCCTGTCCGTGTACACTGAGGGAGAATTTAGTATGGCCAGTGCGCCCAACCAGCACCTCTTTCGGACTGTGGGAGGAAACCAGGGCACACAGACACGGGGAGAATGTGCAGACTCCACACGGACAGTGACCCAAGCTGGGAATCGAACCCAGATTCCTGGCGCTGTGAGGCAGCAGTGCTAACCACTGTGCCATTGAGTGTGATGGAATACTCCCCACTTGCCTGGATGGGTGCGGCCCCAGCAACACTCAAGAATCGAACCCTAATCCCTGGCACTGTCGTTGTCAACATCTGTTGAACACATTTTTAACAAATGTAATTCCTCCTCCTTGTCTATTCTCCATGTACAATCCACCTGAAGTCCCTGTTAAGATTATTTAAGTCCTCTATTGACCCATACATAACCCATTCAAATCCCTCACTTCAAGTTCGTGCCTTGTGATTAATATTGGTGATTGATTGTTCTTCCCTTTGCTCAGAGTATTTTGTCTTGCAACTCTGTCCAGCGCTTCACATGATTTACTCATCCATGTGACCTGCTAGTTGGTATCAGTCGGGGCACTTGATTGGCATCACGTCCACTCCCTCCACCACCAACGCTCAGTAACAGTAGTGTGTACAATCTACAAAACGCACTGCAGCAAAAGATCCTTAGACAGCACCTTCCAAAACCACAACCACTTGCATCTAGAAGGACAAGGACAGCAGATACATGGGAACACCACCACCCTCCAAGTTCCCCTCCAAGCCACTCACCACGCTGACTTGGAAATATATCGCCGTTCCTTCGCAGTCGCTGGGTCAAAATCTTGGAACTTCCTCCCTAACGGCATTGCGAGTCATCCTACAGAACATGGACTGCAGCGATTCAAGAAGGCAGCTCACCACCACCTTCTCAAGGGCAACTAGGGATGGGCAATAAATGCTGGCCCAGCCAGCGATGCCCATGTCCCACAAATAAATCTTTAAAAATCATTGTGAAGCTTGTTGTCCAGACAGGTACACAAAACTGGGGTAAGTCAGGAGCAGAACCCCTCTTCAATTCCTTTGCCTTCCTCCTTCAGAGTTGCTAAGACTGATTATTTTCTCCGAGTTAAAAGCCGGTAACTCAGCACGGATCAGGGATTGAATCTGGAACCTTCTTAACCATGTGTCTCAGCTCCTGATCTTTCAAACTACCGGAGGTTTTAAAAATGATGCAGGGGTTTTGATAGGTTAAAGAGGGAGGAATGGTTCCTACTGGCAGGAGAGTCAGTAACTGAGGACAACCGCTTAAGGAACAGATGGATGATGAGTATTTTTTATTTTTACACAGTGAGTTGTGATCCAGAATGTACTGACTCAAAGGGTGACGGAAGCAGATTTAATAGAACTTTCATGTTGGATAAATAGAATCTAGAATCTCCACAGTGCAGAAGAGGCCTTTCACCCATCAAATCTGCACTGACCCTCTGATAGAGTATCTTACCCAGGCCGACTCCTCCGCATAACCCCACACGCTTACCGTAGATAATCCGTCTAAGCATCACATCTTTGGACTGTCGGAGGAAGCTGGAGCACTCGGAGGAAACCCACGCAGACATTGGGAGAACGTGCAAACTCCACACAGACCAACCCAAGGCTGGAATTGAGCTCTGAGGCAGCTGGGGCTGTGAGGCAGCAGTGCTTGCCACTGTACCACTGTGCTGCCCTATCATAGAATTCCTACAGTATAGAAGGAGGCCATTTGGCCCATCAAGTCTGCACCGACTCTCCGACAGAGCATCCTACCCAGGCCCTATCCCCGTAACCCCATATATTAGGCTAATTCCCCTATTCTATACATTTTGGGTCACGAAGGGGCAATTTAGCACAGTCAATCTGCTTAATCTGCACATCTTTGGACTGTGGGAGGAAACTGGAACATCCGGAGGCACCATCGCAGACACGGGGAAAACATGCAAACTCCGCACAGACAGCCACCTGAGGTCGGAATCAAACCCGGGTCCCTGGCACTGTGAGGCAGCAGTGCTAAACACTTTGCCACCGTGTAGAGGGAAAAGTTTGCAGAGCTAAGAGTGTAGGGCTAATTGAATAGCTCTTATGAAGTATAGGCATAGATCTGATGGGCTGAATGGCCTCTTCCAGTGTGATTCTACCCACTGCAAACCATTTTGAGCTGAAGAGGGAGAATTTTTATTGTCGATGTAAATCAGTGCCTGGTAACTGCGGGAACAAAAGATATTTTCTCAGTCTTGTTGTATTTTGTAGGTTAGCCTGACCTTAAAAAAAAAAATGATTGTTAACCCATGTGTAGAGTGGTTTTGCTTATTAACATTTATCAGAGTTATCAGAAGTCTGATTCAGTAAAAAACATAATGCCCGTTCCATTTTCATTCTGCAGCTTCAACGGTTGAAGAGATCTCTGTCCTTCAAGACCATCCTCAGAAGCAAGAGTGTTGAGAATTTCTTTCAGCGGTCGAACAGTGAGGCAAAATTTCCAGCAGAGATCCTGCCTCCTCCACCTACTCCACCGCCAACTCCACCCACTTCCTTCCTGCCAGAGGGTCCACCCATCAATGAACCGCCAGCCAGGAAGTCCCACCAAGCCTCTTTACCTCTCAAACCAGTAAGGACGCACAACTTTCAAGAATTTGTCTTCAAAAAGCCTACATTTTGTGACATCTGCCATCACATGATTGTAGGTATGTTTTTTCATGTTAGTTGGGACATGCACCACCTCAGGTGGTGCTCACTAACTGATAGCTGGACTTTTGAGATTCCATGCAACATTTCTGGTCCACTAATGAACCATCATTGCATCTACAATTCATCATTTACATCAATAGTTACTTAGTAACCACTTTCTTGCTAATCATTTGAGACCAGGATATGACCCAGGTTTATATTAACTTTAACATCGGGATGAATCTTACTATAATGCTGTGATGTTGCAATCTTAAATATACAAATTTGAATGATGCACCCATGATATGTATTCTTGGTATACGCCTGATAAATGACTGCCACTTTTCTATTTATTTTTCCCATCTCCTGGACCTTTATAGGAAACACGTTACTGGTAATTGTACTTGTATAGAGATGACAACACAAAAATAGGCCATTCATTCTCAACTGGTCTTTGCCAGTGGTTAAGCTTCATAAAAGTCTTTCCCCACCCCACTTCATCTAACCCAAACAGAACCTGAACCTTTACTTTCTCAGGAGGCTAAGGAAATTCGGCATGTGTGCTATGATTCTCTCTAATTTTACAAATGCACCATAGAAAGCATCCTTTCTGGATGCATCACAGCTTGGTATGACTCCTGCTCTAACCAAGGATGCGAGAAACTACAAAGGGTTGGAAACATAGCCCAGTCCATCACGCAAACCAACTTCCCATCCATCGACTCCATCTACACTCTGCGCTGCCTCAGGAAAGCAGCCAGCATAATCAAGGGCCCCGGGCATACTCTCTTCCACCTTCATCCATTGGGAAAAAGATACATACCAACTGACTTAAGAACATCTTCTTCCCTGTTGCCATCAGACTTTTGAATGCTCCTATCACATATTAAGCTGATCTTTCTCTGCACCCTATTGGTAACTGTAACATTATATTCTGCACCCTCTCCTTTCTTTCTCCCCAATGTACGCTATGAACAGTATGTTCTGCTGTATAGCACGCAATAAACAATACTTTTCACTGTATCCCAATACATGTAACAATAATAATTCAATTCAAGAATAATCTTCTATTCCTTTTTTCTCATGTGATTATCCAATCCTTCCCTTAAATGCATCTATGCTATTCATATCAACCCCTGTGGTAGCAAGTCCCACATTCTAACCACACTCTGGTTAAAAAAGTTTCTCTTGAATTCTTATGTAAAAGCAAAATACTGTGGATTCTGGACTGTGAAACAAAAACAGAAAATGCTGGAAAATCTCAGCAGGTTTGACAGTGCAGGTGTGCAGGTTAGGTGGATTGGCCATGCTAAATTGGCCCTTGGTGTCCCAAGATGTGTAGATTAGGGGGGTTAGCAGGGTAAATACTTGGGGTTATGGGGAACAGGTCTAGGTGGGATTGCCGCTCAATGTCAGGGGGATTATGCGGGGGTTACAAGGATAGGTCTGGGTGGGATTGTTGTCGGTGCAAACTCAATGGGCCAAATGGCCTCCTTCTGCACTAGAGGGATTCTATCTGTGGAGAAAGAACACAGCCAACATTTTCATTTTAGCTCATTTCTCTCGCCACAGATGCTATCAGACCTGCTGAGATTTTCCAGCATTTTCTGTTTGTGCCTCTTGAACTCCCCACGAGTGGAAATTTCCTCTCTATATTTACCCTATCAAAGCTCTATTAAATCACCCATCAGTCAATTCCTTCCAGGAAAGAAAGAATCTCAACTCATTGAATCTTTGATAGTTAGAACATAGAATATAGAAAAACTACAGCACAAACAGGCCCTTTGGTCCACAAGTTGCGCCAGTCGTGCCCTACCTACCTAGGCTTATATATAGGCTTACCTATAACCCTCAATCCTATTAAGTCCCATGTACTCATCCAGAAGTCTCTTAAAAGACCCTATCGAGTTTGCCTCCACCACCACTGACGGCAGCCGATTCCACTCACCCACCACCTTCTGAGTGAAAAACTTACCCCTGACATCTCCTCTGTACCTACTCCCCAGCACCTTAAACCTGTGTCCTCTCGTAGCAACCATTTCAGCCCTGGGAAAAAGCCTCTGAGAATCCACCCGATCTATACCTCTCAACATCTTGTAAACCTCTATCAGGCCACCTCTCATCCTTTGTCTCTCCAAGGAGAAAAGACCGAGCTCCCTCAACCTATCCTCACAAGGCATGCCACCCAATCCAGGCAACTTCCTTGTAAATCTCCTCTGCACCCTTTCTATGGCTTCCACATCCTTTCTGTAATGAGGTGACCAGAACTGGGCACAATACTCCAGGTGGGGTCTGACAAGGGTCTTATAAAGGTGCATCATTATCCCCCGACTCCTAAACTCAATCCCTCGATTGATGAAGGCCAGTACACCATACGCCTTCTTAACCACCTCCTCCACCTGCGAGGCCGATTTAAGAGTCCTATGGACCCGGACCCCAAGGTCCTTCTGATCCTCTACACTGCTAAGAGTCTTACCCCTGATATTATACTCCTTCATCCCATTTGACCTGCCAAAATGGACCACTACACATTTATCCGGGTTGAAGTCCATCTGCCACTTCTCCGCCCAGTCTTGCATCCTATCTATGTCACTCTGCAGCTTCTGACATCCCTCCAAACTTTCCACAACACCACCAACCTTCGTGTCATCGGCAAACTTGCCAACCCATCCCTCCACTTCCTCATCCAGGTCATTTACGAAGATGACAAACAGCAAGGGTCCCAGAACAGATCCCTGGGGCACTCCACTGGTGACCAACCTCCATTCAGAAAAAGACCCATCTACAACCACTCTCTGCCTTCTGCAGGCAAGCCAGGTCTGGATCCACAAGGCAACAGCCCCTTGGATCCCATGCCCTCTCACTTTCTCAAGAAGTCTTGCATGGGGGACCTTATCGAACGCCTTGCTGAAGTCCACGCAAACCACATCTACCGCTTTTCCTTCGTCAATGTGTTTAGTCAAATATTCAAAAAACTCCACCAGGCTCGTAAGGCACGATTTGCCTTTGACAAAGCCGTGCTGACTACTTTCGAGCATATTAAACCTCTCTAAATGTTCATAAACCCTGTCCCTCAGGCTCTTCTCCATCAACTTACCAACCACTGAGGTTAGACTCACCGGTCAGTAATTTCCTGGGCTATCCCTATTCCCTTTCTTCAATTTAGGAACTACATCCGCAATCCTCCAATCCTCCGGAACCTCTCCCATCTCCATCGATGACGTAAAGATCATCGCCAGAGGCTCTGCAATCTCTTCCCTCGCCTCCCACAGTAACCTGGGGTACATCCCATCCGGTCCCAGCAACTTATCTATCCTGATGCTATTCAAAATTTCCAACACATCCTCTTTCTTAATGTCCACAAACTCAATCTTTTCAGTCCGCCGCAATCCTATAGTACAACCACCCAGGTCTTTTTCCACCGTGAATACCGAGGTAAAGTATTCATTCAGCACCTCTGCTATTTCTTCCGGTTCAGTACAGACTTTCTCACCTTCACCTTTTATAGTTCCTAATCCTTCACATCTCATCCTTTTACTCTTCACATATTTATAGAACGCCTTAGGGTTCTCCTTAATCTTACCTGTCAAGTCCTTCTCGTGACCCCTTCTGGCTCTCCTAATTTCTTTCTTAAGTCCCTTCCTACAAACCGTATACTCATCTAGGTCCCTATCATCGCCTAGCTCTCTGAACCTTTTGTACGCTTTCCTTTTCTTTTTGACTAGGTTCAGCACAGCTTTCGTGCACTACGGTTCCCGTAACCTATCAAAACCTCCCTGTCTCATCGGAACGTTGTCATTCAGAACTCTAGACAAACATTCCTTGAAAATCTGCCACCTTACTTCGGTACTTTTCCTCGAGAATACCTCCTTCTAATCAACGCCTCTAATCTCCCGCCTGATGGCTTCATATTTTCCCTTACTCCAGATAAACACTTTCCTAGCTTGCCTGATCCTATCTCTTTCCAATGCTAGTGTAAAGGAGATAGAGTTATGATCACTATCCCCAAGATGCTCCCCCACTGAGAGATCCAACACCTGTCCAGGCTCATTAGTCAGTACCAGATCGAGTACAGCCTCCCCTCTTGTAGGCTTATCCACATGCTGTGTCAGGAAACCTTCCTGAACACACCTAACAAACTTCTCCCCATCCACCCCCCTTACCCTAGGGATATTCCAATCGATATTTGGGAAATTAAAGTCTCCCATCATGACAATCCTGTTATTACTACATCTGTTGTCACCTCTCAGTCTTGCTTTTGTCCTGGTGAATCTTTGCTTCACCTTTTCCAGTATCTTTATATCCTTTTTTGGTACATGGAGACTAAAATAGTGTACAACACTGCATGTGTGGTCTAATCAAGGTTCTGTCGGAATTTGCCAACTTGGTGCCAGACATTGTCCAAAGCCCACTTTGGATTCAAAGACATCACTTTGATGTTGGCGTGCGATCTTACCGCCCGTTCATGCCAGGCTCCCGTTGCAGCGAAGATGGAGAATTTGGCGACAAGCCAAATTCACTGCAGCGGGATGGGAAAATCCTGCTGGCGTGAACGGTAGGAAACTTCCGGCCATTAACTCTCTTCCAGCTGCTAAGAGTAGATTCGCTGGCGAAAGGTTTCCAAAATGGTGACATGCAGAGATACATAATAGAGATTGATGAACTGCCCGACTCAATGTAGCAGGAGCAAATCTCTAAAAGGTACATTCAAATTCAAAATGCCCGAAATTCAGTCTTTTCCCTAATTAAATAGAAATTGTTCCATTTGGGTCTGATTGGAATTCTGGTTATATTTGAGGTTAGTCAAGTGTATCGCTTTAGCTGATCTTCAAGAGAAAATTCAGAGGCTATGAACATCTCCACCTTTTCATAAGGATCTGGATTGTCTAGCTAATACTAATCTTGCAGAATAAATTTTCCCGTTGCAGTTTCTTTTAATAGCACCGCAGGCATTTAAAGCATTAGCGGCTGAATGGGTGAGCAGGGGGCAAAGCGAACAAGACAAGGACACATCTTAAGGGCAAGTTTGCTTTATTAGCTCACCAATATTTTCCAATAGCCATAGACCCTCCTGACTTTCCAGAGTAGAGAGGAAAATTAGATGCTCTTCTCCAAGAAGACATGAGATGTCTTCTTAGAGCTGGTGAGTCTACACCTGGAGTATTGTGCACAGTTTTGGTCTCCGTATTTGAGGAAAGGTGTAGTGGGATTGGAGGCAGATCAGAGGAGTTTCACTAGATTGATTCCAGAGATGAGGGCTTTGTCGTATGAAGAGAGATTCAACAGTTTAGGCCGATACTCTCTGGAATTTAGAAGAATGAGGGGAGATCAAATTGAGGTATTCAAGATGATAAAAGGTATGGATAAAGTAAATGTGGAGCGGATTATTCCACTGGTGGGGCATTCTAGGACGAGAGGTCATAGTCTTAGGATAAGGGGTAGAAAATTTAATAGTAAGAAGTTTAACAACACCTGGTTAAACTCCAACAGGTTTATTTGGTAGCAAAAGCCACACAAGCTTTCGGAGCTCCAAGAGTTGAGGAGAAACTATTTCTCGCGAAGGATTGTGAATCTGTGGAATTCGCTATCCTAAAGTGCGGTGGGTGCTGGGACAGTGAGTAAATTTAAGGAGGAGTTAGACAGATTTTTAATTGGTAATGGGTTGAAAGGTTATGGGGAGAAGGCAGGAAAATGGGGATGAGGAACATATCAGCCATGATCGAATGGCGGAGCGGACTTGATGGGCCGAATGGCCTAATTCTGCTCCTATATCTTATGAACTTATGTCAATCCTAGGAAGTCCTGCTCTAAACCTTTCCCCGCCTTTTAAAAAATGGCTTAAATCTCACTTATGAGCGTGAAGATTAAAATGGTGGCCTGACGTTTGTCTTGGTAACCGCCTTGCTTATTGCCATTGGTTACATCTTGCAGGTCTGTCTCAGCATTGCTGTCATGTCGGATCAGTGGAAAAACTGTGCCTGACGCAGACACACAAAACAAAAATTGGATAGGTGGGCTCTGTCCCAGGAACCTGCTGTGAATTTGGCACCACGACTTCGCTTCCTGAAAAATTCCAAGATATATTGTTGTTGCAGCTAAAGAATCATCGTCACTTAAAAAATGTTACCAGCACGCCCACCCAAGGCTCGAAAGATCGTGCCTGAGGCCAAAGGAGAATGCCGTTTTGCGAGCCTCTTGCGTTCCAAAATTGAGGTGGGCGTGCGGGTAAAATCAGGGCGAAAGTGTATCTTTGGGCTTGAAGACTGAGCAGAATTGTTCCCCATTGAAGGTTGCTCCTCATCTGCTTCGGAACTAAATGAATGATTCAGTTGCAATGTCAGGATGTTCCTCACCTGTTAGCTGGGTGACACAGGTCACTGATTTAATCAGCAACACAGATAACAGCCCAGTGTACATCCTGTTTTCAACAAGTACAATGAGAACATATCTTTGATTTGATTTATTATTGTCACATGTATTAACACACAGTGAAAAGTATTATTTCTTGTGTGCTTTAGAGACAAAGCATACCGTTCATAGAAGGAAACGAGAGAGTGCAGAATGTAGTGTTACAGTCATAGCTAGGGTGTGGAGAAAGATCAACTTAATGCAAGGTAAGTCCATTCAAAAGTCTGACAGCAGCAGGGAAGAAGCTGTTCTTGAGTCGGTTGGTACGTGACCTCAGTCTTCTGTATCTTTTTCCTGAAGGAAGAAAGTGGAAGAGAGAATGTCCGGGGTGCGGGGGGGTCCTTAATTATGCTGCCTGCTTTGCCGAGGCAGCGGGAAGTGTAGACAGAGTCAATGGATGGGAGGCTGGTTTGCGTGATGGATTGGGCTACATTCATGACCTTTTGTAGTTTCTTGCAGTCTTGGGCAGAGCAGGAACCATACCAAGCTGTCGTACAACCAGAAAGAATGTTTTCTATGGAGCATCTGTAAAAGTTGATGAGAGTCGTAGCTGACATGCCAAATTTCCTTAATCTTCTAAGAAAGTAGAGGTGTTGGTGGGCTTTCTTAACTATAGTGTCGGCATGGGGGGACCAGGGCAAGTTGTTGGTGATCTGGACACCTAAAAACGTGAAGCTCTCGATCCTTTCTACTTCATCCTTGCTTGCCACTCACACACTCTCACACTCTTTCTGGACACCAAAAAACAATGGGGTCAATATAAGCAAATGAAAATAGAATTGTTTCCATGTAAAAACAACTTGATAAGTAACGCCCAGTAGGTCAAACATCCCTCGGTGTTCACTCCCAAACTCTTAGATGGTGAGCTCACATTGTATCTAGACTTCCAAAATGGGTCAAAATCCTGGAACTCCCTCCCTGACAGCACGGTGCATGTATCTACACTACATGGACACTAAGGGGCAATTTAGCATGGCCAATCAACCTAGCCCGCACATCTTTGGAGTGTGGGAGGAAACCGGAGGACCCGGAGGAAACCCAAGCAGACACTGGGAGAACGTGCAAACTCCACGCAGACGTGACCCAAGGCCGAATTGAACCCGGGTTACTGGCGCTGTGAGGCAGCAGTGCTAACCACAGCGCCACCGTGCCGTCCCGTCAATTCCCGCCGAGGTCAAAGGACCTTTCAATGTTCCGTCAAATTATCTGTCCCACCTGCAACAATTCCCGCGGCAGGCGTTCCGGAAAATTTGCCCTGTTACCTAACCCTGTTAACCCATCCATTTCTTACCTTCTCATAGGATTTTTCATCCTTTCCCTTCAATGCGTCCATACAACTGCTCCTTAAGGTATTGACTTCCACATTCAAACCACTCTTTGGTTAAAGACATTTCTCCTGAATTTTTTCTTGGATTAATGAGTGATTATCTTGTGATTATGATGCCATGTTCTGGTGTAGCTAGCAAGTAGAAATATCTCGCCGTCTAGCCTATCAAACCCTTCCATCATTTTAAAGATCTCCCTCAGGCCATTTACCAAACTTCTTATTTCCATGCAAATGACTCAGAAAAAACAGCCTAATTGCCCCGGGTTTTTAATGTGCAGATGGCAGCGAGATAATGCACACTCTGGACTCAAAACCCTGCAGCCGAGAGTTTGCAAAGCTCAACTAGGTTTTCACTTGGGATAATTACTGACAAATGACCTTCAGTCATTTAGGGCGACATGGTGGCACAGTGGTTAGCACTGCTGCCTCACAGCGCCAGGGACCTGGGTTCAATTCCAGCCTCAGGTCACTGTCTGTGTGGAGCCTGCACATTCCCCCCGTGTCTGCGAGGGTTTCCTCCGGGTGCTCCGGTTTCCTCCCACATTTCAAAGATGTGTAGGTTAGGTTGATTGGCCATGATAAAATGACCCTCGTGTCAGGGGGATTAGCAGAGTAAATATGTGGGGTTGCGGGAGTGGGGCCTGTGTGGGGTTGTGGTTGGTGCAGCATCGATGGGCCAAATGGCCTCCTTCTGCACTGTAGGGAGTCTATGATTCAAACAATGGAGTGTTACAGGCAAGTGCACTGAGACTTGGCAAGGGGCACTGTGAAAGATGCCCAAGATAAAAGCAAATTACTGCGGATGCTGGAAGCTGAAACCAAAAGAGAAAATGCTGGAAAATCTCAGTGCGTCTGGCAGCATCTGTAAGGAGAGAAAAGAGCTGATGTTTCGAGTCCAGATGCTTTCTATGCCTTTTAGCTTTGACAAAGGGTCATCTGGACTCGAAACATCAGCTCTTTTCTATTCTTACAGATGCTGCCAGACCTGAGATTTTCCAGCATTTTCTCTTTTGGAAAGATGCCCAAGAGCTGATTTTACTTCTGGAAGGAAGTCAACAGGAGCAGACAGTGGTCCCATGTGATCCGTGCAATGCCATTGGAGATGTGGCAGGTTTTAATTGCTTCAGCCACCCCCCAAAATCGCCAGCACTAAAATGGGCAAATCCAAGGGAACAGAGTGGAAAATGAGGAAGCTGTGATTTAATAGCTCCCTTACTGCTTTCCCATTGATCTGCTAAGAGCTTAAAAATTTCCCCCCCTGTGGCGACACATGATCTATTCACCTGTATCTAAACACTGGTTCAGCCTCAGCTGGAGTATTGTGTGCAGTTCTGGGCGTTGCACTTTGGGAAGGATGTGAAGGCAGCAGAGAGGTACAGAATGGTTCCAAGGGATGAGGCAGTTCGGTGATGTAGAAAGATTGGAGAAGCTAAGGCTGTTTACCTTGGAGAAGAAAAGATTAAGAGGAGATTTGACAGAGGGATTCAAAATCATGAGGACTTCTGGACAGAGTTGGGAGGGAGAGACTGCTCCCATTTGGAGAATGATCAAGAAGCAGAAGGCACAGATTTAAGGTAATTGGCAAAAGAAGCAATGGCAAAATGAGGAAAAGCTTTTTACGTGCAGCGAGCGGTTAGTGTCTGGAATGCACTGCCCGAGAGTGTGGTGGAGACAGATTCACACAGCGAGTGGTTAGTATCTGGAAGGTACTGTCTGAGAGTGTGGTGGAGACAGATTCACACAGCGAGCGGTTAGTGTCTGGAATGCACTGCCCGAGAGTGTGGTGGAGATAGATTCACACAGCGAGTGGTTAGTATCTGGAATGCACTGTCTGAGAGTGTGGTGGAGGCAGATTCACACAGCGAGCGGTTAGTACCTGGAATGCACTGCCCGAGAGTGTGGTGGAAGCAGATTCACACAGCGAGTGGTTAGTATCTGGAATGCACTGTCTGAGAGTGTGGTGGAGGCAGATTCACACAGCGAGCGGTTAGTATCTGGAATGCACTGTCTGAGAGTGTGGTGGAGGCAGATTCACACAGCGAGCGGTTAGTATCTGGAATGCACTGCCCGAGAGTGTGGTGGAGACAGACTCACACAGCGAGCGGTTAGTATCTGGAATGCACTGCCCGAGAGTGTGGTGGAAGCAGACTCACACAGCGAGTGGTTAGTATCTGGAATGCACTGTCTGAGAGTGTGGTGGAGGCAGATTCACACAGCGAGCGGTTAGTATCTGGAATGCACTGCCCGAGAGTGTGGTGGAAGCAGATTCACACAGCGAGCGGTTAGTATCTGGAAGGCACTGTCTGAGAGTGTGGTGGAGGCAGATTCACACAGCGAGTGGTTAGTATCTGGAATGCACTGCCCGAGAGTGTGGTGGAAGCAGATTCACACAGCGAGTGGTTAGTATCTGGAATGCACTGCCCGAGAGTGTGGTGGAGGCAGATTCACACAGCGAGTGGTTAGGATCTGGAATGCACTGTCTGAGAGTGTGGTGAAAGCAGATTCACACAGCGAGCGGTTAGTATCTGGAAGGCACTGTCTGAGAGTGTGGTGGAGGCAGATTCACACAGCGAGTGGTTAGTATCTGGAATGCACTGCCCGAGAGTGTGTTGGAGGCAGATTCACACAGCGAGCGGTTAGTATCTGGAATGCACTGCCCGAGTGTGTGGTGGAGGCAAATTCACACAGCGAGCGGTTAGTATCTGGAATGCACTGTCTGAGAGTGTGGTGGAAGCAGATTCACACAGCGAGTGGTTAGTATCTGGAAGGCACTGTCTGAGAGTGTGGTGAAGACAGATTCACACAGCGAGTGGTTAGTATCTGGAATGCACTGTCTGAGAGTGTGGTGGAAGCAGATTCACACAGCGAGCGGTTAGTATCTGGAAGGCACTGTCTGAGAGTGTGGTGAAGACAGATTCACACAGCGAGTGGTTAGTATCTGGAATGCACTGTCTGAGAGTGTGGTGGAAGCAGATTCACACAGCGAGCGGTTAGTATCTGGAATGCACTGTCTGAGAGTGTGGTGGAGGCAGACTCACACAGCGAGCGGTTAATATCTGGAATGCACTGCCCGAGAGTGTGGTGGAAGCAGATTCACACAGCGAGCGGTTACTATCTGGAATGCACTGCCCGAGAGTGTGGTGGAGGCAGATTCACACAGCGAGCGGTTAGTATCTGGAATGCACTGTCTGAGAGTGTGGTGGAGGCAGATTCACACAGCGAGCGGTTAGGATCTGGAATGCACTGCCCGAGAGTGTGGTGGAAGCAGATTCACACAGCGAGCGGTTAGTATCTGGAATGCACTGCCCGAGAGTGTGGTGGAAGCAGATTCACACAGCGAGCGGTTAGGATCTGGAATGCACTGCCCGAGAGTGTGGTGGAAGCAGATTCACAAAGCGAGTGGTTAGTATCTGGAATGCACTGCCCGAGAGTGTGGTGGAAGCAGATTCACACAGCGAGCGGTTAGTATCTGGAATGCACTGCCCGAGAGTGTGGTGGAAGCAGATTCACACAGCGAGCGGTTAGTATCTGGAATGCACTGTCTGAGAGTGTGGTGGAAGCAGATTCACACAGCGAGCGGTTAGTATCTGGAATGCACTGTCTGAGAGTGTGGTGGAAGCAGATTCACACAGCGAGCGGTTAGTATCTGGAATGCACTGTCTGAGAGTGTGGTGGAAGCAGATTCACACAGCGAGCGGTTAGTATCTGGAATGCACTGTCTGAGAGTGTGGTGGAGGCAGATTCACACAGCGAGCGGTTAGTATCTGGAATGCACTTTCTGAGAGTGTGGTGGAAGCAGATTCACACAGCGAGCGGTTAGTATCTGGAATGCACTGTCTGAGAGTGTGGTGGAGGCAGACTCACACAGCGAGTGGTTAGGGTCTGGAAGGCACTGTCTGAGAGTGTGGTGGAAGCAGATTCACACAGCGAGCGGTTAGTATCTGGAATGCACTGTCTGAGAGTGTGGTGGAAGCAGATTCACACAGCGAGCGGTTAGTATCTGGAATGCACTGTCTGAGAGTGTGGTGGAGGCAGACTCACACAGCGAGCGGTTAATATCTGGAATGCACTGCCCGAGAGTGTGGTGGAGACAGACTCACACAGCGAGTGGTTAGGGTCTGGAAGGCACTGTCTGAGAGTGTGGTGGAAGCAGATTCACACAGCGAGCGGTTAGTATCTGGAATGCACTGTCTGAGAGTGTGGTGGAAGCAGATTCACACAGCGAGCGGTTAGTATCTGGAATGCACTGTCTGAGAGTGTGGTGGAGGCAGACTCACACAGCGAGCGGTTAATATCTGGAATGCACTGCCCGAGAGTGTGGTGGAAGCAGATTCACACAGCGAGTGGTTAATATCTGGAATGCACTGCCCGAGAGTGTGGTGGAAGCAGATTCACACAGCGAGCGGTTAGTATCTGGAATGCACTTTCTGAGAGTGTGGTGGAAGCAGATTCACACAGCGAGCGGTTAGTATCTGGAATGCACTGTCTGAGAGTGTGGTGGAAGCAGATTCACACAGCGAGCGGTTAGTATCTGGAATGCACTGTCTGAGAGTGTGGTGGAAGCAGATTCACACAGCGAGCGGTTAATATCTGGAATGCACTGTCTGAGAGTGTGGTGGAGGCAGATTCACACAGCGAGCGGTTAATATCTGGAATGCACTGTCTGAGAGTGTGGTGGAGGCAGATTCACACAGCGAGCGGTTAGTATCTGGAATGCACTGTCTGAGAGTGTGGTGGAGGCAGATTCACACAGCGAGCGGTTAGGATCTGGAATGCACTGCCCGAGAGTGTGGTGGAAGCAGATTCACACAGCGAGCGGTTAGTATCTGGAATGCACTGCCCGAGAGTGTGGTGGAAGCAGATTCACACAGCGAGCGGTTAGTATCTGGAATGCACTGTCTGAGAGTGTGGTGGAGGCAGATTCACACAGCGAGCGGTTAGGATCTGGAATGCACTGCCCGAGAGTGTGGTGGAAGCAGATTCACACAGCGAGCGGTTAGTATCTGGAAGGTACTGTCTGAGAGTGTGGTGGAAGCAGATTCACACAGCGAGCGGTTAGTATCTGGAAGGCACTGTCTGAGAGTGTGGTGAAGACAGATTCACACAGCGAGTGGTTAGTGTCTGGAATGCACTGCCCGAGAGTGTGGTGGAAGCAGATTCACACAGCGAGCGGTTAGTATCTGGAATGCACTGCCCGAGAGTGTGGTGGAAGCAGATTCACACAGCGAGCGGTTAGTATCTGGAATGCACTGCCCGAGAGTGTGGTGGAGGCAGATTCACACAGCGAGCGGTTAGTATCTGGAATGCACTGTCTGAGAGTGTGGTGGAGGCAGATTCACACAGCGAGCGGTTAGGATCTGGAATGCACTGTCTGAGAGTGTGGTGGAGGCAGATTCACACAGCGAGCGGTTAGGATCTGGAATGCACTGCCCGAGAGTGTGGTGGAAGCAGATTCACACAGCGAGTGGTTAGTGTCTGGAATGCACTGCCCGAGAGTGTGGTGGAAGCAGATTCACACAGCGAGCGGTTAGTATCTGGAATGCACTGCCCGAGAGTGTGGTGGAAGCAGATTCACACAGCGAGCGGTTAGTATCTGGAAGGTACTGTCTGAGAGTGTGGTGGAAGCAGATTCACACAGCGAGCGGTTAGTATCTGGAAGGCACTGTCTGAGAGTGTGGTGAAGACAGATTCACACAGCGAGCGGTTAGTATCTGGAAGGCACTGTCTGAGAGTGTGGTGAAGACAGATTCACACAGTGAGTGGTGAGGATCTGGAATGCACTGTCTGAGAGTGTGGTGGAGACAGATTCACACAGCGAGCGGTTAGTATCTGGAAGGCACTGTCTGAGAGTGTGGTGGAGGCAGATTCACACAGCGAGTGGTGAGGATCTGGAATGCACTGTCTGAGAGTGTGGTGGAGACAGATTCACACAGCGAGTGGTGAGGATCTGGAATGCACTGTCTGAGAGTGTGGTGGAGACAGATTCACACAGCGAGCGGTTAGTATCTGGAAGGCACTGTCTGAGAGTGTGGTGGAGGCAAATTCACACAGCGAGCGGTTAGTATCTGGAATGCACTGTCTGAGAGTGTGGTGGAAGCAGATTCACACAGCGAGCGGTTAGTATCTGGAATGCACTGTCTGAGAGTGTGGTGGAGGCAGATTCACACAGCGAGCGGTTAATATCTGGAAGGCACTGTCTGAGAGTGTGGTGGAGGCAGATTCACACAGCGAGCGGTGAGGATCTGGAATGCACTGTCTGAGAGTGTGGTGGAGGCAGATTCACACAGCGAGCGGTTAATATCTGGAATGCACTGCCCGAGAGTGTGGTGGAAGCAGATTCACACAGCGAGTGGTTAATATCTGGAATGCACTGCCCGAGAGTGTGGTGGAAGCAGATTCACACAGCGAGCGGTTAGTATCTGGAATGCACTTTCTGAGAGTGTGGTGGAAGCAGATTCACACAGCGAGCGGTTAGTATCTGGAATGCACTGTCTGAGAGTGTGGTGGAAGCAGATTCACACAGCGAGCGGTTAGTATCTGGAATGCACTGTCTGAGAGTGTGGTGGAAGCAGATTCACACAGCGAGTGGTTAGTATCTGGAATGCACTGCCCGAGAGTGTGGTGGAAGCAGATTCACACAGCGAGCGGTTAGTATCTGGAATGCACTGCCCGAGAGTGTGGTGGAAGCAGATTCACACAGCGAGCGGTTGGTATCTGGAATGCACTTTCTGAGAGTGTGGTGGAAGCAGATTCACACAGCGAGCGGTTAGTATCTGGAATGCACTGTCTGAGAGTGTGGTGGAAGCAGATTCACACAGCGAGCGGTTAGTATCTGGAATGCACTGTCTGAGAGTGTGGTGGAAGCAGATTCACACAGCGAGCGGTTAGTATCTGGAATGCACTGTCTGAGAGTGTGGTGGAGGCAGACTCACACAGCGAGTGGTTAGGGTCTGGAAGGCACTGTCTGAGAGTGTGGTGGAAGCAGATTCACACAGCGAGCGGTTAGTATCTGGAATGCACTGTCTGAGAGTGTGGTGGAAGCAGATTCACACAGCGAGCGGTTAGTATCTGGAATGCACTGTCTGAGAGTGTGGTGGAGGCAGACTCACACAGCGAGCGGTTAATATCTGGAATGCACTGCCCGAGAGTGTGGTGGAGACAGACTCACACAGCGAGTGGTTAGGGTCTGGAAGGCACTGTCTGAGAGTGTGGTGGAAGCAGATTCACACAGCGAGCGGTTAGTATCTGGAATGCACTGTCTGAGAGTGTGGTGGAGGCAGACTCACACAGCGAGCGGTTAATATCTGGAATGCACTGCCCGAGAGTGTGGTGGAGACAGACTCACACAGCGAGTGGTTAGGGTCTGGAAGGCACTGTCTGAGAGTGTGGTGGAAGCAGATTCACACAGCGAGCGGTTAGTATCTGGAATGCACTGTCTGACAGTGTGGTGGAAGCAGATTCACACAGCGAGCGGTTAGTATCTGGAATGCACTGTCTGAGAGTGTGGTGGAGGCAGACTCACACAGCGAGCGGTTAATATCTGGAATGCACTGCCCGAGAGTGTGGTGGAAGCAGATTCACACAGCGAGTGGTTAATATCTGGAATGCACTGCCCGAGAGTGTGGTGGAAGCAGATTCACACAGCGAGCGGTTAGTATCTGGAATGCACTTTCTGAGAGTGTGGTGGAAGCAGATTCACACAGCGAGCGGTTAGTATCTGGAATGCACTGTCTGAGAGTGTGGTGGAAGCAGATTCACACAGCGAGCGGTTAGTATCTGGAATGCACTGTCTGAGAGTGTGGTGGAAGCAGATTCACACAGCGAGCGGTTAATATCTGGAATGCACTGTCTGAGAGTGTGGTGGAGGCAGATTCACACAGCGAGCGGTTAATATCTGGAATGCACTGTCTGAGAGTGTGGTGGAGGCAGATTCACACAGCGAGCGGTTAGTATCTGGAATGCACTGTCTGAGAGTGTGGTGGAGGCAGATTCACACAGCGAGCGGTTAGGATCTGGAATGCACTGCCCGAGAGTGTGGTGGAAGCAGATTCACACAGCGAGCGGTTAGTATCTGGAATGCACTGCCCGAGAGTGTGGTGGAAGCAGATTCACACAGCGAGCGGTTAGTATCTGGAATGCACTGTCTGAGAGTGTGGTGGAGGCAGATTCACACAGCGAGCGGTTAGGATCTGGAATGCACTGCCCGAGAGTGTGGTGGAAGCAGATTCACACAGCGAGCGGTTAGTATCTGGAAGGTACTGTCTGAGAGTGTGGTGGAAGCAGATTCACACAGCGAGCGGTTAGTATCTGGAAGGCACTGTCTGAGAGTGTGGTGAAGACAGATTCACACAGCGAGTGGTTAGTGTCTGGAATGCACTGCCCGAGAGTGTGGTGGAAGCAGATTCACACAGCGAGCGGTTAGTATCTGGAATGCACTGCCCGAGAGTGTGGTGGAAGCAGATTCACACAGCGAGCGGTTAGTATCTGGAATGCACTGCCCGAGAGTGTGGTGGAGGCAGATTCACACAGCGAGCGGTTAGTATCTGGAATGCACTGTCTGAGAGTGTGGTGGAGGCAGATTCACACAGCGAGCGGTTAGGATCTGGAATGCACTGTCTGAGAGTGTGGTGGAGGCAGATTCACACAGCGAGCGGTTAGGATCTGGAATGCACTGCCCGAGAGTGTGGTGGAAGCAGATTCACACAGCGAGTGGTTAGTGTCTGGAATGCACTGCCCGAGAGTGTGGTGGAAGCAGATTCACACAGCGAGCGGTTAGTATCTGGAATGCACTGCCCGAGAGTGTGGTGGAAGCAGATTCACACAGCGAGCGGTTAGTATCTGGAAGGTACTGTCTGAGAGTGTGGTGGAAGCAGATTCACACAGCGAGCGGTTAGTATCTGGAAGGCACTGTCTGAGAGTGTGGTGAAGACAGATTCACACAGCGAGCGGTTAGTATCTGGAAGGCACTGTCTGAGAGTGTGGTGAAGACAGATTCACACAGTGAGTGGTGAGGATCTGGAATGCACTGTCTGAGAGTGTGGTGGAGACAGATTCACACAGCGAGCGGTTAGTATCTGGAAGGCACTGTCTGAGAGTGTGGTGGAGGCAGATTCACACAGCGAGCGGTGAGGATCTGGAATGCACTGTCTGAGAGTGTGGTGGAGACAGATTCACACAGTGAGTGGTGAGGATCTGGAATGCACTGTCTGAGAGTGTGGTGGAGACAGATTCACACAGCGAGCGGTTAGTATCTGGAAGGCACTGTCTGAGAGTGTGGTGGAGGCAGATTCACACAGCGAGCGGTTAGTATCTGGAAGGCACTGTCTGAGAGTGTGGTGGAGGCAGATTCACACAGCGAGCGGTTAGTATCTGGAAGGCACTGTCTGAGAGTGTGGTGGAGGCAGATTCACACAGCGAGCGGTGAGGATCTGGAATGCACTCCCTGTGGTGGAGGCAGGGTCAGTTGAGTCTCTTGAGGGAAATTGATCATTATCTGAAAAGGAAGAATGTGCAGGGTAATGGGGCGAAGGTGAGGGAGTGGCACTCGGTGAGTTGCACCTTGGGAGAGTCATCACAGGCACAACAGCTGAACTCCTTCTGTGCTCTAATCATTCTGTGATCCTGTAAACAGCAAGAAGCAGCAACAAAACTTAAAGGTCATTAAGCTCCATTCCCTGACATTGTGCTGATGATGCACAATGCCCTAATCAACTTGCGCATGGAGTATTGTGCACAGCCCCTGCGCACAGCCCCTGCGCACAGCCCCTGCGCACAGCCCCTGCGCACAGCCCCTGCGCACAGCCCCTGCACACAGCCCTTGTGCACAAGCCTTGAAGACTATGTAGAGGAGAACAACCTTCTTGATGGTGAGCTAACAGAAGTCAGCTTCCGTCTTGAAAAGAAGCACGATGTGTGGGAACAATTCTTGCTGCCAAAGCAGTGAAATAAGATAGGAACTGGATTAGTTTCCAAAACAGTTGTAACAGGAAGAGGGACAGCTCTCGTATTTTAAAAGGAGAAGAAAAAATAATCTTGAAGGAGTTTTATTTTTTAATCCCAACTGATCTTTTGACATCATGAGAGTTCAACCTATGACTCCTCACCTGTCCAGTGTAAACTTGATAAGAGGTGATATCAAAATCTCACGTAAGGGATGCAAGGTTGGATTGTAATAAATTTAATGGTCAATGGACCAGCCTTGCTGAAGATAAACTAAGTATTGTGCCGGAATTTGGGCCATTTTCGTTTATAATTTAAACGTTCCGCACCAGTCTGGGGCAAAGCTACAGCAACGTCACATCTTGTCCTGATCTAGCAACATCAATACAGCATCAACATGTCCCAGTGTGATCCAGGAAGTTGGGAGGGGATCAGAGCCATGCAGGTGGAGGGTGCTGAGATAGGCTTCATGACGGAAGAAGAAGATTGAAAAGGAGCTTTTGATTCTGGAGAGAGTGGCAGGGAGCGGGAAGATTAGGTAAGCATATTTGCCACTGCATGATCGACACGTGGTGGTGGCAATGATCAGGGGAACAGGAGAATGGAAAATCAACCAGAGGTTGGAGACTGGGGTGAACAGGTAGAGATGCAAGGTGGCCAGGTAGTTGCGGGGTAGATCGAGGACGGTGCCGACGGTATTGTTTATTTTCCTGGTTTTTTTCTTTGCGTTTTCAGGATATTCTAAGCGAGGCTGGCGATGCAAACTCTGCAAAATCAATGCCCACCCACAATGCGGAGAGGACGCCTCCCAGCAGCAGTGTGTCGGAAAACTGGTGAGTGTTGCTCAAGGACTCGGTTAGCTTGGCTGCTGAGTCACACGGCTAACCCAGTGGGCAGCAGCTGCAAGTTTGGTGCGTCAAAACTTAATGACTTGGCAGAGGAAACTTTCCAGTCTTCCAAACAGATTTGTGGTGCTGCTTTTTATTGTCATATCCTTAAAGGGTTTTCATTGCAAATGTACCCACTCTGTATAGTGTCCCACCCAGTGAGAAAAGGAAAACAGAACAAGCTTCAATATTTACAAATATTTCAATCCTATCACGGCCGGAATTCTCCGACTGATATTGCGTAGCAGCCAATTTGTGCACAGCAAGCTTCCACAAACAGTAAAGAAAAAATCTATTTATTGCTATCACAAGTAAGGCTTACA
Source organism: Mustelus asterias (assembly GCF_964213995.1). Taxonomy (NCBI): domain Eukaryota; kingdom Metazoa; phylum Chordata; class Chondrichthyes; order Carcharhiniformes; family Triakidae; genus Mustelus; species Mustelus asterias. Next base: position 102,423,748 of record NC_135811.1, read on the forward strand.
TTAACACTGCAATGAAGTTACTGTGAAATTCCCCTAGCCGCCACACTCCGGCGCCTGTTTGGGTCAATGCACCCTAACCAGTACGTCTTTCAGATTGTGGGAGGAAACCGGAGCATCCGGACGAAACCCACGCAGACACGGGGAGAATGTGCAAACTCCAAACAGACGGTGACCCAAGCCGGGAATCAAACCCGGGTCCCTGGCGCTGTGAGGCAGCAGTGCTGACCACTGCGCCACCGTGCTGCCCCAGCAATGTGTTAATGAGCAGACCTGTGTATTTTTTAGTGAGTGTTGTTTCAGAAATGTATTCTACCCCTGACTGGGGAGAGCTTTGTGTCAATCCTGAAAAAGGAGAGTGTGTTTTACTCTCCAGTGTCACACTTTCTTGCATTAACAAACCACATTCATCCTTTGTCAAAGAGTAAAAGACAGTGAAGAAGGCAGATGGCATGTTGGCCTTCATTGCGAGAGGTTTTGAGTGCAGGAGCAGGGATGTGTTGTTGCAATTATACAGGGCCTTGGTGAGGCCGCACCTAGAGTATTGTGTGCAGTTTTGGTCTCCTTTTCTGAGGAAGGATGTTCTTGCTCTCGAGGGAGTGCAGCGAAGGTTTACCAGGCTGATTCCGGGGATGGCGGGACTGATGCATGAGGAGAGATTGACTAGGTTAGGATTGTTTTCGCTGGAGTTCAGATGAAAGAGGGGGGATCTCATAGAGACTTATGAAAGTCTAACCGGACTAGACAGGGTAGATGCAGGGAGGATATTCCAGCTAGTGGGTGAGTCCAGAACCAGGGGTCACAGTCTGAGGATTCGGGGTAGACCATTTATATGGATGATATTGGAATAGTGTAGGTTAGATGGGCTTTAGATTGGTTTCACTGGTCGGCGCAACATCGAGGGCCGAAGGGCCTGTACTGCGCTGTAATATTCTATGTTCTATTTAGGACGGAGATGAGGAGACATTTCTTCACCCAAAGAGTGGTGAGCCTGGGGAATTCATTACCACAGGAAGTAGTTGATGCCAAAACATTGAATGTATTCAAGAGGCGGCTGGATATAGCACTCGGGGAGAATGGGATCAAAGGTTATGGGGAGAAAGCAGGATTAGGCTATTGAGTTGGACGATCAGCCATGATCGTGATGAATGGCGGAGCAGGCTCGAGGGGCCAAAAGACCTTCTCCTGCTCCTGTCTTCTGTTTCTATGTTTGTTGAAGAATGAAGAGTAATGTCAGCTTCGGTTAGGACACAGCCTGAATTCTCAAAATCGGAAAGTATTTGAGTCAAATAGCATGAGATGCTAAAGGAATCTTTAGAGTTGAAGGTATCTGTTCACAAGTTGTTGCTGTCTCTGCCTGCAGTAAATATTCATCCACAAAACCGACCATTCTAAGTATGAAATATGAACGAATGACCTTGTAAATCAGAGGATTAATTACATCTGTCACAAACCTGTTGCATAAACAATAGCAGAAATATGTCAGCGAAACGTCGGTCCAGTAGCGAGGCATCAACTCTAACACAACAGATTTACTCGCGTGTTGGAGATGGATTCGTTCAGATTCAATGAAAAAACAGAAGGGATTAGAGTCAGCTGACTTGGTCTGTGCCAAGTCCTGATGTTGCCTGTTGGTGTCTCATTCAATGTAGGAGCTCGCCGCGCTGTCTCTCCACGCTGTCATAATCATTACGCTACCCAGGGACATTTATAAATCATGCCACTTCTAATCATTATGTAAGCCCTTTTATTACGGGCTTCTTTCCTTTTACTTAAAGCGACACCAATATCAGTTTTGACCTTTTTGTAGGGCGCACTCATTTTCTCAGCAATTCTGCCTGTGGCAGAAGGGACTTGCGTGACTGGTGTGAAGGATGAGACAGAGCTGTTACAAACTGACATGCTCTTTGACGGTGGGTCAGCCTTGTTTAAGGCAGCAAAACAAATGGACCCAGTGGCAGTGCCTCCAGCCAAGTCGATGGGGAATGTAGACAGCATTCATCAAGGAATGAGAGGATAAATTAGATCTTAACAACTTGCGCTAGCTTCAGCCAGCTAAATGACACAATTTATTTGTGAGGGGATGTGTATAGATGATGTTTAGGTATCTCTCTATTTCCACCTCTATAGAATCACCCAAATTCACCCCGCTTCGGCTTATCTGCAACGGGAACCCTCATTCAAGCCTTCATCACCTCTAGACTGGACCATTTCGATGCAACCTGGCTGGTCTCCCATATGTTACACTCCAAATATTTGAGGCTGCATAAAACTCTGCTCCCTGTGTCTCAGTTCACCCCTAGTCCTGTTCCATGATCACCCCTGTGCTCGCTGACCTAGAATTGGCTCCTGACCAAGTTATATCCTGATCCTCATAGAAGCATGGAATCCCTACAGTGCAGAAGGAGGCCGTTCGGCCCATCAGCCTGCACCATCAACAATCCCACCCAGGCCCTATCCCCGTAACCCCGGGTAATCACCCTGACACTAAGGGGCAATTTACCATGGTCATTCAACCTAACCCGCATAGCTTTGGAGTGTGGGAGGAAACCGGAGCACCCAGAGGAAACACACGCAGACACAGAGCGAACGTGCAAACTCCACAGAGACAGTCACTCAAGGCCGGAATTGAACCCGAGTCCCTGATGCTCTGAGAAACAGTGCTAACCACTGTGCCACCCCTTAAATCTCAAATAATCTTAATCTTGAATTCTTATCCTTGTTTTCAAATGCCTCCATTGACTCACTCCTCCCTATTTCTGTAATCTCCTCCAGCCCCAAAACCCCCAGAGATATCTGTGCTCCCCTAATTCTGGCTTCTTGTGCATCCCCAATTTTAACTACTCTACCAGTGGTAGTGGTGTTCTTCAGTTACCTAGGGCTAAGCTCTGGAATACTATCCCTACATCTCTCCACCTCGCTTCCCTCCTTCAAGACACTCCTTAAAGCCTCTCTATTTGACCAAGCTTTTAGTCCTCTGACCGAATATTTCCTAATTTGGGTGGAACATATGTTGAAAATTTGAACATCAGGAAGATTTTTTTTACACCTACTAAAATTCCACATCCTACATCGGTTCCCTAGACAAAGCTGCATATCGACAGTGGGTAGGCTCAGTAAATGGCTAAACTTTCTTATTCCTGAATTTAGTATCTGAAAGGTGCCACACGCAAAACAAAATGAGGCCTAATTCAGGCCTTTTTAACTCCTCATTCCCAAACAACTCAAACTGACCGTGGGGTTTTACCAATTGCAAAGCGGGATAGCACTGTTGTGTGGAGACCTGATTCAGAATGGCCACCCTGGCAATGTAACACACACAAGTTAAATAAGTACAATCGGATATTTCTAAAATCACTGAGTGACAATTTTTGCCACAATTTAAAAAAAAACATATGGACATTAGAGCAGTGGCATTGTGATATTTTATAGCTCTGTTCAAAGCTAGTATCAAAATGACATTTCTTACCATTTTTCTAGAGATCTGTCCCACTGTACAAGTCCTACTTTGGACACATTATTGAAATGGTTTCCAGAGAGGGATTAATTTTTCCCTCATTATCTTCGTTCTATTATGTAACTCAACATTGCTTTGGACTTCGACTAGTGTGCCTGATCACTATAGCGAGAGAAAGGGGGTGACCTTACCAAAAAAAATTCGAAGTGATGAACGAACGTGAAAGCGAGAAAGTTTTAGATCCGTTTTTTTCCGGCAAGGCCACAAATTGAATCTTACCCCACTTCCTGAGGCACAATCTGATTCCCATCAGCAGGGGGTGGGGCAGTGCCTCAGCACGCCCGCAAGCCAGCTGCTCCCACTAGGGAGCGCTATCGCACATGTGCAGATCTCTCTGTTCTGTGCAACAGAATAAAGAGAGATCTGTCAGTCACCCCATTGCCATCCCCCTTCTCCCCTGGATATTGTGCCTTTCCCTCCCCAATCGCTGGCCTCCCCAGTCAATTACCCCCACCCCGGCCAGTCATCACCTCAAGACCTGCCCCGTTTGATTGCTCCCCCAACCTGCCCCCGGTCTGGTCAATCCCCACCCTGGCCAATCCCCCGTTGCAGAGTGCGCAGCTTCCCCACCTGCCCGCCTCCCCTTAGACCCTGCCCCATCATGGCCCTCCCCTTCCCTTAAGCCCTGCCCCATCATGGCCCCACCCCTTGGCACTGCCTGGTGCCTGGTGGGCAGTGCAAAGGTGAACGGTGGGCACTGCCAGGCTGACAGTGCCAGGGTGCCAGTCTAGCAGTGCAAGGCTGACACTGCCCAAGGGGCACTGCCCCCCCCCCCCCAGCCCCCAACCACCCAGGAGGCCTCAATGGCCCCGGTCCCACCGACAAGACCATCACGTCAAGTCCCTGTTGATGGGGACCACACGTGATCCTCGCCAGTGAAGACTTTCACTAATTATATTAAAATATCGATTTAAATATTTAAATCAGCCTCATGCCCTTCCTGGTAAGATCACAAGAAGCGGGAAACCATGCGCAAACCCAATTTTTCGGCTGACCCCGCCCCTCGACCGGCGGGTCGAGCCAGTAAGATCGCCCCTGCAGTCCCAATAGATCTCAACGCACAGGAGGTAAAATTCAATCTTGGTGCCTAGTGGCTGGTGCTGAATTCATCGTCTGATCCATGTTTCTATGTGACTCAGTCTAGGTGGTGGGGGCGGGGGTGGGGTATAATTAATTTCTCTTTCTCAGTTTGCTTCCCTTACCCCACCCTCCCCTTCAGGGTCAAAGTTGAATTTTGCTCTTGTAAAGGAGAGAGAGAGAGAAATGAAACTGGTCTGTGATCTCCTTACAAAATCATCAGTTCACAGAGATAATGGAAGCAACGAGTATGATGGCACATAGCAAGATGATTAAAGTTGATAGTTTTCATCCAGGGTCTCTCAGTTGTCTGTATATGCTTCACACTGTGAGAGTCAGTTGGACATTTGACATCAAAATTCCTAATCTAATAATCACTGTCCACTCTGACGACCCTGCTCTTCCTCATTTCATGTCACGTTGAAAGCCAATGGGGTTCCGGCGGAATTTCAGCTCCCCGCTTCTCATCCAAGAACAATATGGAAGCCATATTAAAGAAGCCATGCCAATGGGTGAGTAACTCGACATATTAAACACATCCAAACTATTCAATGTCACATGATCATTTACAGCCTATCTTGGGACCTTTGAGATTGCGATAAATACTGTAAGGAGAGAATGATTGATATTATGTGTAACGACTTTAATCAGGCAATTGAGGCGGGCCTGTTAGAATATGAACTCCCTAATTCAGGGCCAAATTGATGGGCCAATCAGGGAGTCTTTTGCTTTGTATTTAACCAGGCGTGTCAGTTCCTCTGGGACTCCGAGTGCAGACCGTTAACTGAAAGCTCTCTGTATGCTGCTGTCAGACCTGTAAATAAAGGGATTTTGGTGAAGGGACTTCTGCTTCCCTGGACTTATTACATTATGGAAGGAATATTCTAGAATTAATCTTGTAACATATTCTTCATGTTTCTTATTTCACCCCCTTTACATAGAATCATAGAACGCTACAGGGCAGAAGGAGGCCATTCAGCCCATTCAAGTCTGCCCAGACAACAATCCCACCCGGGCCCTATCCCTGTGACCCACATATTTACCCTGCTAAGCCCCCGGCGCGAAGGGGCAATTTAGCATGGCTAATCCACATTCTGAATTTTCTTTGGTCCAAGGTGAATGGTACACCAATGTCAACATTGCTGCTCCTATTATTGCTGCTAGGTACAGAGCAGGAATGATACAAGGCTAGGTTTGTTAGTGGGGTAATGATTATATAAATGGAGGCCAGAAGGATACCTCCTTTTCCTAAATTTTACCTCTCTCCCCCCAATTCTCCCTCCTCCCCCCACACCCTCATCTGTCACAGCTTACCAAGTGATTTCAGCTTCTCTGCTGTCTGGCCATTCACACCCTTTATTCTCTCTATGGGCTGCCATTAGCAGCCTTTCCCCTGGTTTCTGTGGCTATGACTCATCTTTCATTCCCTCCCCTGCAGTATAAATATCTCCCACTTTCTGTGCCTTTTAGCTTTGACAAAGGGTCGCCTGGACTCGAAACGTCAGCTCTTTTCTCTCCTTACAGATGCTGCCGGACCTGCTGAGATTTTCCAGCATTTTCTCTTTTGGGTGTAAGTGGAGGCTTTAGAAGATGCTTTCACCTGACCTCTTTCCAGTCTGAGATGAGCGACCTCCATGTGTCACGCTCTCTACAATTTATATTTGTCGTTCTGTTGTCGCTTCGGTCCTTCTGGGCCCCAGTGGGAAGTAGGGAATTTTGCCTGTCAAGTGTGTAAGATCAGTTTTAAGCATTCAGGCCAAGTGGGTAATTTTCTACTTTCAAGAGCGGACATCAGAGGAGAGCCGGGTGCTTGCAGTTAGTTTCCCTCCCCGATATAAAAGTGATGAGATGGTCTAGATGGCCTCTCCACGTGGAACCAGACAGTTGCAGGAACGATAGGGGTGGGAATTGCAGTTGGCACTGCGGGGACAACTGCCTGGACTGAAAGCTTATCAAATATAAATAAAATTCGGATCGCAGGCTACAAAGGAAGCTTTTACGAGAGTGACATCAAAGGCTGTATCAGAACACAGGATTTTCATAAACATAAACTGCTGGGATAATTCACAGATTTTCTTTTATAGCAAGATCGAATCTTTGCAGTTTTATTTTGATGTGCTGCTTTTTTGGCCTGCCAGGTCTTCCTCGTCACCGAGGGATCGGAAAAAACATTCAACAATTTCAAAAGGCAGAGAATAGAGGGAGAAATGGTTTTCATTGGCAGTACAGTCAGTACCCAGGGGATAATTGGCAGAGGAAACAGAGTTGGGGGAAAAGGAGAATTTATTTTCGTTTTACACATTGAGTTATGATCTGGAATGTATTGAAAGGGCGGTGGAAGCGGATTTAATAGTAAGTTTCAATTGGATAAATACTTTAAAATTGCAGGGCATTGGGGAAGGAGCCTTAGAGTGAGATTCATGGAATCATAGAATCCCTACAGTGCAGAAGGAGGCCATTCAGCCCATCGAGTCTGCACTGACAACAATCCCACCCTGGCCCTATCCCTGCAACCCCACACATTTACCCCACTAATCCCTCTAACCTACACTTCCCGGGACACTAAGAAGCAATTTAGCATGGCCAATGCACCTAATGCACACATCTTTGGATTGTGGGAGGAAACTGGAGCACCCGGGGGAAACCCACGCAGACACCGGGAGAACGTGCAAACTCCACACAGACAGTGGCCCAAGAGGGAATCGAACCCAGGTCACTGGAGCTTTGAGGCAGCAGTGCTAACCACTGTGCTACCCAGATTGATTGTTGTGCTCTTTTACAGAGCTGGCACAGGTTCAATGGGCCAAATGGCCTCTTTCTGTGCTAATTGATTACACAAACCAGGTTGATTGGCCGTGCTAAATTGACCCTTAGTGTCATGGGATTAGCAGGGTAAATACGTGAGGGATAGGATAGGGCCTGGGTGGTGTTGGTGCAGGCTTGATAGGTCCAATGGCCTCTTTCTGCACTGTAGGGATTTTCTATCATCAAAGTTTATACCCAAAAACCAGGGTTGCACTCCCTGGAATTTGGGAAGTTAAAGGGTGATTTGTGGAGAGCTTTGATGATTTTAAGGAGAGCAGCAAGGGGAGATTGGGAGCACCAATTTCTACTGACTGGGGACTCCACAGCTGGAATCCTCTGGTCTTGTATGCCCCACTACCGCTGCCAGTGAGAATAGAGAATATGATGCTCAGCTGAATCCCCATTGAGTGCAGCAGGACTGGAGAATCCCAGCCATGGGTGAGATTCGAGAATTCCAGCCCAGGACTCGGGAGGGGGGTGGGGGGGGGAGGTGGGGAGGGGGGGGGCTGGTTAGAGAGCCAAGAAAATTAAAGCCAGACCTTTCAGGAGTGAAATTAGGAAATATGTCGACACATAAAGAATGATAGAAGTTCCAAACTCTCTTCCACAAGAAGCAACTGATGCTGGATCAATCGTTAATTTGAAATTTCACTGATAGATTTTTATTAGTCAAAGATATTAAAGGATATGAGGAAAATTTGATTTGATTTATTATTGTCGCATTTATTAGTATATAGTGAAAAGTATTGTTTCTTGCACGCTATACAGATAAGGCATACCGTTCATAGAGAAGGAAAGGAGAGGATGCAGAACGTAGTGTTACAGTCATAGTTAGGGTGTAGAGAAAGATCAACTTAATGCAAGGTAAGTCCATTCAAAAGTCTGATGGCAGCAGGGAAGAAGCTGTTCTTGAGTCGGTTGGTACGTGACCTCAGATGTTTGTATCTTTTTCCCAATGGAAAAAGGTGGAAGACAGCATGCCTGGGGTGCGTGGGGTCCTTAATTATGCTGGCTGCTTTTCCGAGGCAGCGTGAAGTGTAGACAGAGTCAATGGATGGGAGGCTGGTTTGCGTGATGCACTGGTTTCATTCAGAACCCTTTATAGTTTCTTGCGGTCTTGGGTAGAGCAGGAGCCATACCAAGCTGTGATACATCCAGAAAGAATGCTTTCTCTGGTGCATCTATAAAAGATGGTGAGAGTTGTAGCTGACATGCCAAATTTCCTTAGTCTTCTGAGAAAGTAGAGGTGTTGGTGGGCTTTCTTAACTATAGTGTCGGCATGGGGGGGACCAGGACAGGTTGTTGGTGATCTGGACCCCTGAAAACCTGAAGCTCTTGACCCTTTCTATTAATTTCTAAGGCAGGTTTGTGGAGTTAGTTTAAAAATCAGCCAAGATCTCATTGAATGGTGGAACGGGTTGGAGGATTGAATATTCTCCTCCTGTTCCTATGATGCTAATAATGGTCTGAATAAAAAGTGACTGAAGATGTGCTGATTTGTCAATCATTTGAGGAAAAGTGCAGATATTTCCTGTGCCTCTGATATTTTCTTATCGCCATTGTCTTTTCCCCTCTGTTGAAGCCACAAGCAGTAAGGTGGACCCCGTGTATGAAGCACTCCGATTTGGGACATCTCTCGCCCAGATGAGCCGGTCGAGTTTCGGCAGTTTTTCCGAATCCCCGACCAAGCATTTGGTAAATATGAAACCTCTTACCAGAATGTGGGCACCACCCAGAACCACAGCGAAGGACAAGGCTCCAAAATATCCACTCACTTTACCTCCAAGATCTTTGACCCTTCAAAGGGGTTCCATACCAGAATGGGGATCGCCGTCTCTCACCGTCAGTTCCTGTATTGCCGCAGGTGGCTTGAGCTGATGGTGTCAACAGGAGGACCAGGAAGAGGATCTCGGCATTGTGTTGATATCCTCCTTTTGGGTTCCACAATTAGGTTTAAAATCAGAATGGGGGACGAGCCCAAATACTGAGTTTGCAAACAAGTCTTTGGTTCAGTTCTATCCAGGATAAGTGAAAAGTTTAAAGTTTATTTATTATTGTCACAAGTAGGCTTAAATTAACGCTGCAATTAAGTTACTGGGAAAATCCTCCGGTCACCACACTCCGGCGCCTGTTCGGGTACACCGAGGGAGAATTTAGCATGGCCAATGCACCTAACCTGCACATCTTCCAGACTGTGGGAGGAAACCGGAGCATCCGGAGGAAGCCCACGCAGACATGGGGAGAATGTGCAGACTCCGCACCGACAGTGACCGGGTACCTGCTGCTGTGAGGCAGCAGTGCTAACCACTGTGCCACCTGAATACCTAGATAAAGGCAAAATGCTGCAGATGCTGGAATATGAAGCCAAAACAGAAAACGCTGGAAGATCTCAGCAGGTCTGACAGCATCTATGGAGAGAGAATAGAGCCAGTGCTTCGAGTCTGGACGGCCCTCTGTCACACAGCTTCATTGTGTCAGCTCTGATGAAGGGTCATCTGGACTTGAAGCGTTGACTCTATTCTCTCTCCACAGACACTGTCAGACCTGTTGGGCGGGATTTTCCAGCCGTGCTAGCCCCAAGGCCGGAAATCCCTACCCGGGGTCAACGGAATTTTGCATGGTCCGCCCCCTCGCCCGCTATGATTCCCATGGAAGGAGGGACGGGAAAATTCCCCACCCCCCCCCCCCCTCCCACTCCCCCACTGAGTTTCTCCAGCGTTTTCTGTAAATGAATACCTCTTCTGGTGGCTAATAACTGACCCTCTATCTTGATGTAAACCATGTTTACATATTTAGAATCTGCGCTGGGGTTTCTCTTGAGTTCTCATAGAATAGGATCCCGGCAGTGCAGAAGAAGACCATTGGGCCCATCGAAACTGCACTGACAACAATCCCACTCAGGCCCTATCCTATCCGTGAAGCCCCACATAAACCCCCCTGACACTGAGGGGCAATCCCACCCAGACCTGTTCCCCGTAACCCCAAGTATTTACCCTGCTAATCCCCCTAACCTACATATCTTGAGACACTGAGGGGCAATTTAGCACAGCCAATCCACCTAATCTGCACATCTTTGGAGTCCTTCACTGTCAGCGGATCCCATATCCCTATGATCCAGAGTTTGTCTT